>NC_057810.1:527236062-527536062 GCF_018294505.1 Triticum aestivum | reverse complement strand
ATGGATGAGCGAAGGAGGAAGAAGGCGTGGGTGAAAAAGGGGAATCCCTATCTCTTTATAAAGGCGGTAGAAACCGTGCGCCTCCCTACTTGCCCGTTAAGATCGCTTATTCCCCAAGCGCCATGATTGATGGCGCGGTTGGGTTACCCACACCCGTATTGATGAGAATCCCACGATAAGGGGACACGATCTCTGCTTCGACAAGACGTGTCAAGGAAACTGCCTCACAATATGTGCAGTAGCTAGTTGTGAAAAATGGTTCGAATAATGACTGGGCCGTGGCATGATGTCACGCTATGAAATGTTGTCAGTAGGTTAGATTTGTGGAATATTGTGCTCTCTACGGTGGTATGTGGAATTTGTTTTGCAGAGCCGGACACGACTCTCGTGTTCAAAATCTTCTATGGAGTATTCGGAGAAGGAACCCGCCTTGCAATGCGGAAGACAATCTGTGCACCGGACTCATCGTCATTGAAGCCTAGTTCAAGGGCTACTGAGGGAGTCCGAGATTAAGGGGTCCTCGGACAGCCACTATATACTTTGGCCGGACTGTTGGACTATGAAGATACAAGATTGAAGACTTCGTCCCATGTCCGGATGGGACTCTCCTTTGCGTGAAAGGCAAGCTTGGCAATTCGGGTATGTAGATCTCCTTCTCTATAACCGACTCTGTGTAACCCTAGCCCCCTCCCGTGTCTATATAAACCGGAGGGTTTAGTCCGTAGGACAAGAACAATCATAATCATAGGCTAGCTTCTAGGGTTTAGCCTCTATGATCTCGTGGTAGATCAACTCTTGTAATACTCATATCATCAAGATCAATCAAGCAGGAAGTAGGGTATTACCTCCATCGAGAGGGCCCGAACCTGGGTAAACATCGTGTCCCCCGCCTCCTGTTACCATTAGCCTTAGACGCATAGTTCGGGATCCCCTACCCGAGATCCGCTGGTTTTGTCACCGACAGACGCCACACTCGTCCATAAGCATGAGCCGCAGTGCCCCTCGTCGGAGGATGACATCCCCGCCGGGGAATCGGAGAGAGCCCGTCATGAGATCGGCGGCGAAGGAGACTCGCCATTGCACGTCTCGGTCGTTTAGGTCCATCCTATACGACATTTCCTGTTTCCGAAAACGGAATCTTAATAACACCCATAATATATGTAGGAAGAGCTTGGGCCACGGACTTAATTAACACCTCTCTGCCAGGTTGTGCAAGCCACCCATCTCCCAATTGGATTAACCTCTTCGTTAGACTTGCTTGCAATTTGGAACCGTCCCTTGGACAAACGCCCATCTGGAGTAGGGAGACCCAAGTATTTCTCCTCAAACACTGGCATGGTGACATTTAGGACTGCTCTAACATCCTCCTGGCTGGCCACTGGACATGCTTGACCGAACATAATTGAGCATTTATTGAAATTCAGACTTTGTCCTATGTTGTGATTTACCCTGGCGGCGAATCACAGTGGTAGATTAACTTGTAAAGTGGGATGTATGAGATTACGATGTAATTGGGTTAAACATGACTAAAGGTGAAGGTGAGGGTCCATGTTGGAGAACATGGTGGATTGTTTCACTTAAGCTGCTAGTATTAGGACCTGAGTTCTCATTATCTTGATCCAATATTGAGTGTGCTAACCGCATAGGAGTTATATGGGCCACCCCTTGGCCTAGTACCTTATCTCAAACCAGTCCAGAACTCACATCATTTGGGCTTTCCATTTGTAGTGTGATGAGTTGCAGAAGGAAAGAGATATATGGCACTGTTGGTCTTATGTAGGTGTGACACAACTTGGCAAGTGAATTAACCATCTTGTGGGATGGGCATGGGCGATGTGTGCAACAGTTGGGTCTGTATTGGAGACTTGGCCGGACTCACAATTCGGGTACAACTCATGTGGTGGCTCCCTGGACCGGACTACAACATAGGGGAGGTGTCTTGGTCGATGACCCTCTGCCAGCATACAATGGTAGTGCACTTAACATTCCGGCATTAAGAGATGATCGACATGTGTATGGGAAAACCGGTACACCCATGCAGGGTTAAATCTATTTGGATAGTCATGTCCCTAGTTATGGAGAACTTGTAGATTATTGCTTGATCATAGACAACTTTAACAACTAATCTAAAATTACCATGATAAGTGTGAGTGCCATGGATTGCTTCCTCGCGGGTGAGTCTAGGGGAGGCTTTTGATGGTGTATTGTGTGGTGGTTCAAGATAGATGGTTCTCTAAGTCTCCCTCATTTACTTCTCATTAGTCACTCCACGTGAGCTTAGAGTGGTGCATTAGGGTATAGCTTGCTTTGTGCTCAAATAGTCCACAAACAACCCTTGTTGATGCCTTGGGCATTTGTTACTATTTTTATGTAAGTGCAGGCCGGAGATGCACATGCGGCTAGCAGGCAGCGGCTGGAAGGATGAAGATACACAAGTGGCTGACAGTTGGACACAGCCAGGAGGTCGAAGATGTACAGATGATCAGCGGAAGACGACACGGGTAGTCTCGATCTAGAAATCAAGAGAAGACCAAAAAAAATATCGATTAGAGTAGCATGAGTTGCAATGTACTGTGGAGACCCTAAACCTTGGATATGATACCATGCTAGAAGAATAGCAACTTTGTATTACTGGGAGGATAAAGCCACCATATATACATGTACAAGTGGGATGCCAAAAGGCTAGAATGCAGCAGGCGAAAGGCCATCATCAATATAACTCTAATAGCGAGTACTCCTATACTCACCTAGTTTTATTTATTCTTTGACCGGATGCTGCAAATCAAATTGTAGCATTTGGAATTGGTGATCTCTAGTGGTGAAAGATGGCGTTAGCTTTGGTTGTCTGAGAAAGTGATCTAGGAAGGTGTTTGGACGCCATCTTCTTTAGTGTAGCTTTCTTAAGGCATTTGTTATTTTTACCTGTCTAAGGTATATTTTCGTTTCTACTGTGAGAGGTGTAACTTGGTAGTGAGATCCTTGTCAATATTAAGTTGTTAGAGCTATGTTGTGTTAACTGTTGTTGCAGCCACACTGCATGCATGTTGCATGTATGAATACAACATGCACGTTGTGTGGAGGGGTTCGAATATTTGATGTGCATTTGCTAGTGGAATGACTAGATTTGCATATCTCTGATCCTGGCTTGACAACATGGTATTAGAGCATGACTCTTTGTAAGATAACCATGCCATCGATTGTTCTCGAGGCTAGAAACTGTGTTGGATAGATGTAAGTAAGACATTTGTTTATTCCTTATCTCCATCTATCTTTGTTCTGAATGTTCATGTCATTTCAGGTGATTGTAAAAGTTTTCTTTCTTTCTTGGTCTTTTAAAACCTTAGATCCCTAATTGGCACGACGTTCTCTTTACTACTTAACCTAGTAGTTACTGCTGGAATTTAGTCTATTTTGGGACAGCCCAATAACTATTTCAGAAATTCCTAAATAAATCATAGAGGCCCACTTAGCCCATTTGTGCAAGGCAAGGGATACTACTAATGTTTAGTCCCACATTGCTAGTTGAGTGGGAGTTGGACCTCCTTATAAGGGAGGTTCTTTCCCCACTTGTATGAGCATGAGAACAAGAGGGCCATCCACGCGTGCTCCTCCTCCGCCGCCCGCCTCGCCATGCCACACCTGGTCACGACGCGCCGCAGGTTGCAGGAATGAGCCGAGCCGATGTCTAAATTTTTGCCACGCACTATGGGTATACAAAAGGTCACTCGGAAGGTGAAACATTTTTTTCTGTAGTGGACACTGAATCTGAACGGCCCACCTCTTCGGCTGCTGCCTGTTTGTTTCGTCTCCCGCGTTCCCTTCAGCTCTCGGCGCAGCCTCTCGCCTCCTTCTCTTGCGCCTATAAAAGGGAGGTCGCTCCTCTCAAAGAGACGCACCAGAATCTCTTCCTCCTCTCGCCACAAGTTCCTGAGCACTGCGCTGCTGCTACGTTCTTCCTCATCCTAGCTTGCGGCGTGCACCGCAGATCAGGACAGTAGGCCTGCGAAACCGCACCTTTTGAGTCCTGTATGGGAGAAGGGTGATAAGGTTTTTGGGGAGGGCTCTGCGCGACTACTGACTTCTTCATCATGGATGCCCCAGACTCCGACGAATACTTCCCCGACGACGACTACTTCCCCGACATCGACATCCTCCTCGATGACATGGAGGATACCGACCCCAAGTCCAGTGCCTCTGCTCTGGCTGCTGTCCAGTACGTGTTCTTATCTTTCCTGTTAGAAGTCCTGCAACAGTTCCTTCTTCTAGTGTTTGCCCTACACATGTTAGGCTCTACTTCATATATGCATCTTGATCTACTGTCTGCTCTAGAGATGATCGGTTCTAGTTCATATATGCAGATATTATTTACCTTCTTTTTTTTAAGTCGCATGGCTTGTTTTATCACTGCTATACTAGTCATGCTTTATCTAGTATTTCTGTTAATAAAATCATTCAGTAAATTGCTCATATTTCCAACAATCCAAAAACCTTATTATAGGCAATTTACCTCGAATGGTTTTGCTGCTTCCATGAGACCTCCTATGTTTGAGGGTATCCACTATAAGAGGTGGCACGTGAGAGCAGTCTTATGGTTTCAAACCATGAGTTGCTATGACGCCACTCTTGGCAAACCTGAAGGAGAGCAAGATGCCCAACAGGCACAAGCTTTTCAGAAAATGGATACCTTGTTTAAGGCTGCTCTCTTGAGTGTTCTTGGTGAGAACATAGTTGATGCTTATGCATCAATTGACAATGGAAAAGATATGTGGGACGCACTCGAGGCCAAGTTTGGGGTCTCGATGCCGGCACTGAGCTGTACATCATGGAGCAATTCTATGATTACAAGATGACTGAAGAGTGCTCCATGGTTGAGCAGGCTCATGAGATACAATCATTTGCTAGAGAACTTGAGCACTTCAATTGTATCCTACCAGACAAGTTTGTTATCGAGGGTATCATCACTAAGCTTCCTCCATCATGGAGGAACTTTGCTACCTTACTGAAGCATAAGAGACAGGAGTTTTCCATCCCGGATCTCATTGGTACTCTTGATGTGGAAGAAAAGGCGAGAGAAAAGGACACACGTGCTCGAGGTATTGAGGGAGGATCTAGTGCCAATCTGGTACAGAAGAAAAACTTCCAGTCCCACAAGTTCAAGAACAAAGGCAAGCTTGATGGTAAAGCAAAGTTTGATGGGAAGAACAAGACTGTACAACACACGAACTTCAAGAAGAAGAGTGACAAGAAGAAAGGTGCTTGTCATGTGTGTGGAGATCCTGATCATTGGGCTCCAAATTGTCCTAATCGCTATGACAAGCGTCATCCTGGGAAAGGCGGCAAGACCGCTAATGTTGTCATTGGAGACACTGACATGAATGATGCTGGGTGTTGGGGATATAACTACTAGTATGACCCGCCATAAGGAGCCGGGTTATACTTACAAGCATTCTTGAAGACAGAAGCTCAAGCTTGAAGACGGTGGCTTAGTAAAGGCCCAATGACCCAGAAGTGACCTAAGGCCCGTAGTGTTAAACTGCCTTGATCATGTAACTTGTATTGTAAGGCAAGAAAGATTAAGAGACCGAGCCAGATACAATCTATAAGCCGGCCGGGACTCTGTAGAGCCACTGGGCGTCAACCTCAGTATATAAAGGGACGACCCGGCGGCGTTTCAGGGTATGAAACAGCGACTTGAGAGCTAGGTCAAGAGATTCTGCTTCCTGGTTATCGAGACATACATAATCCCAATCACAACTAGACGTAGGCTTTTACGTTCATCGTAAGGGGCCGAACTAGTATAAAACCTCTCGTGTCTCTTGTCCTGATTAACCCCTTCAAGCTTCCTAGTTGTGATGGCTCCACGACTAAGTCCTTCCACTAGGACATCTGACGTGACAATTCCACGACAGTTGGTGCCCACCATGGGGCTAGCGCACGGTGGATTTGAGTTCTTGAAGGGCAGCTTCGAAGGGCTCAAGGGATACGCTATGGGCCGGATGACCAAAAGTCGTCGCGGCAAGCTTTACATCGACGACGCAGGCTGGGGCCCCGAGGCCAGCTCAATTGAGTACGGGTACCGGGTCCCCTTCGGTGGAATCCACATCTTCATCGGCAAGATCGGCGAGCCAGGCCCTGAGCCAGACATCTGCACCGACCTCGTCGAAACGGCTCAGCGTGCGAAACCTGCCCGGGCTCTTCCGGCTGTGAAGCGTGCCTTCGTGGGATGCATCCACGGAGGGCTCTCTGAAGGATCTGCCTCTGGTGGTGAGGCGGCCATCTACTCTGACGGTGAGTCGTCCACAGGTGAGACGGATTCATTATACCAGCTGCAGGATGGCGGGCTTGGCGGCTGTTCCGATGGCAGCAGTATTCCGGATTGTCTTGAGCCATCGTTCAGGGTCGGGATCTTCATGGCTGGCACCCAACCCATGCAAGACTCCGCAACTGCAGCAACGGTAACCTCTGGGTCAGCGGCAGCCAGGGCAGGAGGTCCTGTGCGTTCACCGGCTCAGGTGTTAATGGATCTCACTAACAAATTGACCACCCTGTTTACCGCCGTGGTCAACCCGGCGGATCAAGCCAGTCATGATGCGGAGGTGGCACAATTAAAGTTGGATATGGTGCAAGCTAAAGAGGACCTGGCAGCAGAAGATGTTAGGATAACCGTAGAGCGGGCGGCTCTGGATGTTCAGGCTCAGCAGATCCAGGAGGACGCTTTCCGCTTACGCAAGACCAGAACACAGCTAATGAGGTCATGAGGAGAAGGCATCAGAAGACCCAGTCTCTACTTCCCTCGATTTGTGACCCTCGGAACCTCTTTAACACGCCAGGAGCAGGGCCAAGTAACCCGCCGTAGCTCATCCCGCAGACAGGCAACCCGCCATGGCTCCCTCCGCGCACAGGGCCAGACCATGTTGTGACACCCGATGACGGAGCACCGTTTCAGTCACCGGTGATGGGACCTCCCCGTGTAAACATGGCACCACCTCAGTATGTACCAACCCCTCCGGGTCATTACTCCAACCCATTGAAAAACATGATAGCAGCGGCAACCCGATTGGCGGCTCTCCCAATTGATGGTGACTCTCCAACTGCAGTTGAAACCCGCCGGGTCAGGGAACTTCTTCAGACAGCTTTGGTACAGCAGGAGGCGTACTCATACAGCCGAGACAGGATCCACTCGACCCCTCATCCAAGCCGAAGCCCGAGTTATAGCAGGCACATGGATTCAACGGCCGTATCAAGCAATGTTAGACGCCATGACCAGCCAGGTGGCGGTAACCCGCTGCGTAATGAGGCCATTAACTTAGTGGAGTAAGAGAGACTATGACAAGAGGCTGAACGAGCGACAGAGCAGGCGGCTCAGTTGACGGCTTATCAGCCATATCCGGTTTACCCAGCGACTTCTGTTGAGGCAGGTATAGCCACCCGGACTGGAGGAGTCCCGTGTCTGGTGTGGCTCTGTGTAACGAGCGGTTGCCTAAAGATTTTAAAGGGCCAAGGAAGGTGACGAATTACACAGCCGACTTACAGCCTGGGGCATGGATTGAAAGCTACGAGATGGCTATGGAGCTATTGGAGGTTTCTGACGCAGTAATGGCTAAGTACTTCACCATGATGTTGGATGGAACCGCCCGCACCTGGTTGAAAGGCCTGCCGCCTAATTCAATCAGTTCATGGGCAGAGTTAAAGGCCCGGTTCATCCAGAACTTTAAAGACACGTGCAAGCAGCCCATGTCGATCGTGGACCTGACGAATTGTAAGCAAGAGGAGGGTGAGTCTACAACCCATTGGGTACGCCGGGTTAAGGCCATAATACATTCATCTGATAAGATGGATGCCGGCTCTGCAGTCTTAATGTTGGAGAAGAATTGCCGTTTCTTACCTTTGAAACAAAAGCTGGGGCACTCCAATGTGAGTGTAATGACATGGGCACGTTGATGGCGGCTCTGGTCAAGTATGCTGATTCTGATAGTACCAAGGATCCCGAGTCTGATGATGAGAAGGCAGGGAAGGGAAAGAGGAACGACAATGACAAGGGCTCTCAGCACAACCCGGCAAGTCAAGGAGGTAACAAACGTAAGGCTGACGGTAGTTTGGATTTTGTGGCTAACACCAATGCGCAGGGTCATAACCAGTGGCGCAAGGGAAGGCCACCTCCTTGGTCTGGCGGGTCAGGACCCACACTTGAGTAGTTGTTGAATGAACCTTGTCTGAGACACGATTCTAAGGAGAAGCCAGCTACACATTTGTGGAAGGACTGCACGATTATGAAGGCGTTCAAGAATTCCAACATGTTTGACGGTAACAATGGCCCGGGCGGCTCAGGTGGTGGCGGCTTTCATGGCCCGGGCGGCGGGTCGAATCCCAATTTTCAAAATTCCCAAAGAAACCAGGGTGGATATAATCAGTAGGCTGGCCAGGGCAGTCAGCAGCAGCGACAGCAAGGTGGATACCAGAGCAATCCAAAGCAGCTTAACAGTGGGCAATATCACGTGTTTACTACCAGCTTGTGTAAACGGGAACAGAAACTTCATAAGAGGGCCGTGAATGCGGTTGAGCTGGCAATCCCTCATTATTTGCGGTGGTCTGAATAGCCTATAGTATGGAGTAGAGAGGATCACCCTCCCCAGGTTGACAATCCGGGTCACTTAGACCTGGTCGTGGCCCCTCAAGTGGGTGGATACAAGTTCACCAAGGTGCTGATGGATGGAGGCAGCAGCATCAATATCCTTTATTATGAGATCTTCCGTCGCATGGGGCTGACTGATAAGAGCCTTAAGAAGTCCAACACTGTTTTCCACGGAGTTGTACCGGGTAAGTCGGCGTATCCGGTCGGCAAGATAGAGTTGGAGGTAGCATTCGGGGATGAATATGATTCCAGAGCCGAGAAATTAACATTTGAAGTAGTTCAGATCAAGAGCCCATATGATGCTCTGTTTGGGCGGCCGGCTTATGCCAAGTTTATGGCACAACCATGTTATGTGTACTTGTAGCTCAAGATGTCGGGTTATAAGGGAACCATTACGGTGCATGGAAGCCGCAAGGTGGCTCTGGAATGTGAAGAAGGTGACGCGGCTTATGCTGAGTCGGCCTGCCCGACGGAAGAGTTAAAATTCTACAACGACAATGTTGACCCGGCGGATATGACATCTTTGAAGAAGCCAACTACAGAGCATGAGCCGGTCATGAAATTTCAGTTGGCGGAGGAGACTAAGCTTGTCGATTTTGTCACAGGCGATTCATCCAAGCAGTTCAGTATCAGCGCTAATTTGGATCCCAAATAGGAAGGCGCGCTCATCGAGTTCATCCCTGAGAATCGGGACATTTTTGCATGGAAGCCATCTGACATGCCGGGTGTACCAAGAGAACTTGGTGAGCACACTCTTAATATTGATCCAAAGTTTAAGCCGGTCAAGCAATTCCTTCGGCGGTTTAATGTGGAGAGAAGGAAGGCTATCAGTGAGGAAGTGGCCCGGCTCTTGGCGACTGGGTTTATCATTGAGGTGTTTCATCCAGAGTGGCTGGCTAACCCGATGCTTGTTCTTAAGAAAATGGGCACTTGGCGTATGTGTGTGGATTACACGGACTTAAACAAAGCTTGTCCTGCTGATCCTTTTGCTCTCCCTCATATTGACCAGATCATCGATGCCACAGCGGGTTGTGAGCGATTGAGCTTTTTGGATGCTTACTCTTGTTATCATCAGATCAAGATGGTTGTTAAGGACCAGGAGAAGACGGTGTTCATCACTCCGTTTGGAGCCTTCTGCTATGTTTCAATGCCTTTTGGGCTCAAGAGTGCCCATGCGACTTGCCAGCGATGCGTACAGAATTGTCTTCATGATCAGATTGGACGCACTGTTCATGCTTACGTGGATGACATAGTGGTTAAGTCCAGAGAGAAAGAGACCTTGATCGATGATCTCAAGGAAACCTTTGATAATCTCCAGGTTTACAAGATGATGCTTAACCCGGCCAAATGTGTTTTTGTGTCAGGACCCCGACTCAATGCCACATCGATCTAGCATGTAACACCTCATATCACTTTGCGGCCTCACGCACGGTATTCCACGGGTGTCGCCTTACCTTTGCCCAGGACCGTTTGCGCCTTTTGGCACACATATATGACAGTGTCGCTAGCATCCATATGATAAGGAGCCCGGGCTGACATGGCTAGTCGTAAACCCAAAGTGGCACAGACTTACAGGGACAGGCATCCATGACCCAGCATCGAACGTGTCGGTCATCAGCGAGTGAATCCAGGCTGTAGCACTGGGCTAGCAGGACTCCGGTATTCATCGCGTGACATTTCCCCGAAGGGACAGACACAGGAACGAAGAAGGACACATGCCGGCCAGCCTAAGTGTTCTGGAGCAGCAGCAAGCTACCATGGCTCAGTGGAAACACTAGGAGACATTTCCCGGTAAGAGAGGCTACTAAGGATAAACAACTAGATAGCCAGATCCCACACATACCAAGCATTTCAATAACATACACACAATATGCTCGATATGCGCAAATACAACATGGCATCACAATATGACTCTACGACACAAGTAAATATTCAATAGGCTCCGAGGAGCGAGATATTACAAACAGGGGTCTCACGACCCAACATTCAGAGCATACAAATCAAAACACATGCGGAAGCTTAACATGTCTGAATACAGACATCTATAAATGAAAAAGGCTGAGAAGCCTGACTATCTACCAATCCTGCCGAGGCACAAGATCGTAGCTGAGGTAACAAGCTAAACGTCGAAGACCACGCGGAATTACTAGTGAGACTGAAGTCTCTCTGCAGAAACATAAAATAGGCAAACGTGAGTACAAATGTACCCAGCAAGACTTACATCAGAACTATCTACATATGCATCATTATCAACAAAGGGGTGGTGGGGTTTAACTGCAGCAAGCCAGCTTTGACTCGGTGGCTATCCTGAACTACGACTGCAAGTAACTCTTTTGAGGTGGCGCACACGAGTCCACATATTCACCATATCAATACACCACTATGGATCCGCTCCCGTCTCCCTACG
The DNA here is from genome assembly GCF_018294505.1 of Triticum aestivum. Classification (NCBI taxonomy): domain Eukaryota; kingdom Viridiplantae; phylum Streptophyta; class Magnoliopsida; order Poales; family Poaceae; genus Triticum; species Triticum aestivum. The sequence continues at coordinate 527,525,023 of NC_057810.1, read as the reverse complement.
AGAACGCCATCCATAGCACTCACGCTTATCTTGCGTATTTTAGGGTATCCACTTTCACTTGTCTATGAACTGATATAAGCAACCCAGAAGTCCTTTTCCGCGGACACGGCTATTCGAATAGATCATATTAACCCTGCAGGGGTGTACTTCTTCACACACGCTCTCACCACTTACCGCCGTTTACATGACATGTACTCGGCAACCTTCAAGCGGAAGCCCAACGTGGGTGTCGGCCACGGCCTACCTAAACACTCGAGTCTCTAGTCCAGGTTTATCGCCTATTCAGGTTCCATCCATGAGGAGATCCGGCCGGAGTTTCGCTCACAGCCCCAAACGATGTGAACAGGGTTCCGTGACACCAAACGGGCGCCCGGTTTACCCGGCCACGTGCCTACCGCATCACAGCCCACCCCTACGGTCAGCGCTGCGCACGGCCTCCAGCATACTACAAACACCAGAAACTACTTGCAACTCCTGGACAGAGGACAAGGGTGGTTAAGAAGCCGAGAGGGTCCATTGGTTTCGGGCCCAATGCGTGGTAGTAGCTGAATCATGGATCACAAACACAGAACTCAGTTCCTCAGGACGGCTGCAATGAGACAACCCACCATGTACTCCTACATGGCCTCTCACCGCTACCTTTACCAAATCGTGTTCACACGCTTAGCTCACACACCGTAGGACATGTTCACACACCTCTGATTCATCCCCGATGAATCAGACCTGACTCAACTCTAAGCAGTAGCAGGCATGACAAACAAGCATGAATGAGTAGGCACAACAGGGCTCAAACAACTCCTACTCATGCTAGTGGGTTTCATCTATTTACTGTGGCAATGACAGGTCATGCAAAGGATAAAGGGGTTCAGCTACCGCAGCAGGTAACAGATGAATCGTTGTTGTCCTAATGCAGTAAAAGAGAGCAGGAGCGAGAGAGTGGGATTGTATCGGAATGAACAAGGCGGTTTTGCTTGCCTGGCACTTCTGAAGATAACATTGAGTCTTCATCAGTGTCAACGATCACATCGTCGGTACAACGTCTACCGAGGGAGAACAACACCGGCAAACACAGAAGAAACACGATCAATGCAATGCACAATATGATGCATGATCATGACATGGCAAAATGAATGTGTTTTGAGCTAATGCAACTAGCAATAGATTAAATGAAGTTGGTTTGAATACAAGATTCAAATTTAAACTCCATATGTGATCATTCAAATGCCATTTAATTGATTTGTGCTAAACAGCAGCTATAAGTTGTTCTAACATGCATGAAAATGGTACAGATGGATTCCTTGAATTTTTCTGATAATTTTTCATATATAATTTATTTAATTTGGAGTTACGGTTGAATTTCTATGATTTTTAGAAGTTTTTACAATTTTCTGGAATTTCCTGAATAAAAACAAATCCAGAAAACATTACTGCGTCATCCTGACGTCATGATGACGTCAGCAGGTCAACGTGGCACAGTCCGGTCAAACTCTGACCGGTGGGTCCCGAGTGTCAGTGTCTAACTAAACTAACCTAGCTTAGTTAATACTAACCTAACTTAATTAGCCGGGCGGGGCCCGCATGTCAGTGAGAGAGAGGGGGTCAAACCCGGTCAAACTCGCCGGAGTTGACCCGAGGCTCGTCGCCGGCGAGGCCAGGGACGGCGGAGAGCGTCGGGATTCGCCCTCCGATGACCAAAAGAGCGGCGGAGGGGCTCTACGGGATGCCCAGGCTCGCGCGCATCTAACAGGGCCAACGGGAGAAGCTAGGGTGGCCGGAGGCGACGGCAATCATGACGACGGCGGCGGCCGGAGTTCGGGTGGTGGCGGGTTTGGCGCTACGAGCGGTGGTTTGGCGCGCTGAGGGCACTAGGGAGAAGCTCTTGCTCCTCCGCATCCAAAGGAACGGACGGGAGGCCGTGAGGTGGCCGGAGTTGAGCACGGCGTCGACCTCGGCGGCGGCCGGAGCTCGGGCGAGCTCGGAGTCGGTGTTAGGGAGCACGGCAGGAGGCAAAGGGGGGTGTTACGACCTCCTGGGGTTGCACTGAGCACGGCCGCGTGCTCGGTTGCAGCTCTAGGCAACGGTGGCTACGGCGGCGACATGGCCGGCGGCGAAGAGCTCTCGGCTCCGGTGGATATCGGCGCTAGCAGGAGAAAAAGTGCCAGGGGAGGGAGGGGATCGACGCAGCAGCTCACAGCGGATCGAACGAAGGGGTTGGTGAGCTCGGGGGCGTCCTCGTTGCTGCGAATCGAGCGGCGGCGATCTCCGGCCATGGCGATGAAGAAGGTGGTGATGGCGGCATTGCAGCGCGTCCGTGGCGTCGTGGCTTGTCGAGGAGGTCGGGGACGTCGAGACGGAGCTCGCAAGCACAGCGAGGGGTCGAGGGGGAGACGGTGGCCGCGGCGTTACGGTGGCGCGGCTGCGGCTGCGCTCGGGCGAGTGAGAGAGAGGAAGCAGAGGAGAGAAACAAGGGAGAGGGAGAGAGCGAGGGGGTCCAGGGGGTCGGGGCGGCGCCGAGGAGATGACGCGCGGCGTCGCGGTGGCCAGGCGATGCAGACGAGCAGGGTGGTGGCTTGGCGAGCTCGGGCGCGCGCGCCGTGTCCCTCCTCTGCCTACTGGCACGAGGAGGAAGGCGACAGGGAGGGGGTAGCGGTGGGCTGGGCTGCTGCTGGGCTGCACAGTGTTGGGCTGCGGGTGGGCTGCCAGGTAAGCTGAGGTAAGTTCTCTCTCTCTGCTTTTATTTATTGTTTTCTATTTTGTTCTGTTTTGTTTTGGTTTAGTAAAATACTAAACCATTTTATAAAATCCTGAAAATAGTTATGTGGCTAGAACTAAAATATACCAAACCACATAAAATGTTCCAGAATTATTGGACATATATTAATTATATATAATATATATATATATCCAATGCAAATAGTTATTGAATTAACTCAAAGGCCCAAAATAAATGTTTCAGTCACTCCAAAATATTGGTTTGCACTTTACCTCATGCCAATATTTTTCAAGCTGAAAAGGAACATTTTCTTGGACTTCTTTGAGAAGATTTTAATGTTGATCATTTTTAGAAGGTTTCTGAGGCTTTGAAAATTCCTCAATTCAAATTTCATTTGAATTAAAACATGATGCACACATGGAAGCTAGCATAGGTCAGGCCAGAACTAGGGATGTGACATTTTGGTGTGCCTGTAGGCAAGCTTTTGGGTTTTCTGGTTTCTAACAGAGGCATCGAAGCTAACCCGGAGAAGATTAAAGCCATCACCTCCCTGGCCAAGTCGGCGTGTATTAATGATGTCCAGCGTTTGGCGGGTTGTATCGCCGCCTTAAGCCGGTTCATAAGCCGGTTAGGGGAGAAGGCTATACCGCTGTATCAGATGATGAAGAAGACGGATAGCTTTACTTGGAGTGACGCCGCCAATACTGCCTTTGAAGATCTGAAGAGACAGTTGGATGAGCCGCCAGTTCTTGCTGCTCCCATTGATAAGGAGCCCTTGCTCCTATATGTGGCTGCTAACACACGTGCTGTCAGCGTGGCTATTGTGGTGGAACGCAAGGAGTCTAGCAAGGAGCACCCGGTTCAGCGACCGGTTTATTACATCAGTGAGGTACTGATTGAGTCCAAGCAGCGATATCCGCACTGGCAGAAGCTTGTCTATGGGGTATTTATGGCCAGCCAGAAGCTTAAGCAATACTTCTTGGGCCATCCCATCACTGTGGTTAGTTCTGCCCCCTTGGGGGATATTATTCAGAACAGAGAGGCCACAGGGCGAGTCACTAAATGGGCCATTGAGCTTGGGCCTCATGGTTTAAAATATGTGCCATGCACAGCTATTAAATCTCAAGTATTGGTGGATTTCATCAATGACTGGATAGAACTGCAGATGCCTGAGGAAAAGCCGGACAATACCTATTGGACAATTCATTTTGATGGGTCTAGGCAATTGGAAGGCTCGGGGCTGGAGTTATTTTGGCTTCCCCTCGGGGTGATAAGTTTTGTTATGTGCTCTGGTTGATGTTTCCTTGTACTAACAATGCGGCTGAGTATGAAGCCTTGCTCCATGGTCTCCGAATGGCTAAAGAGATGAATTTAAGCCGGGTAAGGTGCTTCGGCGACTCAGATCTCGTGGCTCAACAAGTGTCAGGCAAGTGGGACTCAAAGGACCCTCTCATGGCGGCTTATCGCCGGGAGGTTGATGCAATTGCGGGGCACTTCAAGGGTTATCAGGTGGAACACATTGACCGTAGAAAGAACGAGGCGGCTGACACCTTAAGCCGGCTGGGATCTCAGCGTAAGCCGGTGCCGCCTAATACTTTCTTGGATGTTTTGCATAACCCTTCTGTCAAGCTACCTACAGAGGAAGATTTGGCTATTCCTGACCCTGAGGCACAGTTGGTGGCGGCTCTTCATATCATCCCAGATTGGACGGTGCCGTATCTGGCTTATATGACACAGGGCGAGTTGCCTGAGGATGAAACCTTGGCCAGGCAGATAACCCGGCGGTCTAAGTCCATGACGATTATCAATGGCGAGTTACATCATTGTAGTGTTACAGGGGCTTTTCAGCGTTGCATCTCTCCTGAAGAAGGCCAATAAATTCTCTGTGAGATTCATGAAGGAGATTATGGTCATCACGCCGGGTCAAAATCTCTTGTAGCTAAGGCTTTTCGTCATGGGTTTTATTGGCTGACGGCTCATGCAGACGCAGAGGATCTGGTCAGTAAATGTGACGGTTGTCAGAAGTTCTCAAGACAGGCTCATGTGCCAGCTCAAGAGTTGAGGATGATTCCAATTACTTGGTCGTTTGCAGTCTGGGGGCTTGACATGGTTGGGCCTTTCAAGAGATCCAAAGATAAAAAGACTCACCTCTTGGTGGCAGTTGATAAGTTTACAAAGTGGGTCGAGGCAGAGCCGGTCAGTAAGTGCGATGCAGCCACAGCGGTTCAGTTCAGGAAGAAGGTGATATTTCGTTTTGGTTTTCCACACAACATTATAACTGATAATGGCACTGATCTGTCTAAAGGCGCCATGGAAGAGTTCTGTCAACGTGAGCATATCCAACTTGATGTTTCATCAGTGGCTCACCCTCAGTCCAATGGTCAAGCCGAGGAGCCAATCAAGAAATTCTGAAAGGCATTAAGCCCCGGCTCTTTGTCCCTTTGCAACGGATGCTGGGTTGTTGGGTTGAGGAGTTACCTTTTGTGTTATGGAGCATCAACACTACTCCTAACAGATCTACGGGTTATACGCCTTTCTTCATGGTCTACGGAGCTGAGGCAGTTCTCCCTAGTGACATCCGTCATGATTCACCTCGTGTGGTGGCTTATGTCGAGGAAGACAATGAACAGGCGCGCCAGGATGCTCTTGATCTGTTGGATGAACATCGGGACTTGGCAGGAGCCCGTTCGGCGATCTATCAACAGGACTCGCGTCGTTATCACAACCGCCGAGTTAAGTCTAGATCCTTTCAGGAACGTGATTTAGTGCTCCGGCTCATCCATGATCAAACTGATGCTCATAAGTTATCCCCACCTTGGGAAGGGCCATTTGTGGTCAACAAGAACTTCAACAATGGGTCATATTACCTTATTGACGTTCGAGAGCACAAGGACTCACGTAAGTCGGAGGAAGAGACCCGGAGGCCGTGGAGCATTGCTCATCTCCGGCCCTACTACACTTGAGCCATAGGCTCCACCGATGTATATATTTTGCCAATGTATATATTATGATAAATAATAAAGCTGGACCTCTGTCCTTTTTCCCTTCTCACAAGGTAAATTTGTCATTATTATTTTCATCTTTTTATCACATGATTGTTCGGGGGCGGGTCATATTTGATCCGGCTCAGCCCGTTATGACCCGGCTTACGATTCCATTCGAATCTAGCTATTCACAATTATGATCACTAGGGGGCTTCCTGTTCAAACATAGGTCGTATTCGAACCAAAGAGAACATAGCTGTTGATACCCTTCTGATTGGCACACTACTGAGCTCACTTGGAGGCTTCTTGATTGTATTCGAATCATAGCTTAACCCCATTTGGGAACCGACTTTGATCGTATTCGAATTAGAGTCATTAAAAAACTCTCAAGGTCATTAGGGGGCTTCCTGTTCAAACATAGGTCGTATTCGAACCAAAGAGAACACAGCTGTCGGTACCCTCTTGATCGGCGTAATGCCAAAGCCACTGGGGGCTACATGATCGTATTCGAATCCTAGTTTAAACCCCTCTGGGATGGTTCACTGATCGTATCCGAATTAGTAGCCTTGCCATTGTTATTTCTCTCTTAAGTTATCTTTGGAAGCCCCATTATTTGACTTAAGATTTTTCCTGAGGCTTACAGTTATAAATATAATGTCTGTAACCCGGTTCAATATTGACTGATGAGTCGCCAGCCCTTACGCATCGAGGTACTTTCCGGGTATCCAAATATCGGATCTTCATCCTTACCGGCCGGGTCATATGAACCGGTGGGACCAGTGTAAAATTTTATTATAGTTGTGTTTTTATCCACTAGCTAATCTATGATTATTTTTGATCGCATTTTTGGCATAGCAGTTTATTTAAAGGACAGTTTTTTCAACAACAATCAACTGTGTGCACGAATATAACAAGGCGGCTTAAAAATGTTACGCATCAAAACATGCACGATGGCATGGCCACAACAGATTATCTCTACCCTATTACAGGACTTATTAAGTCCAAATAGTTTGCATTGTTTTTACACCAGGTACTGAGTCGCCATGACAGCTTCACCTTCAAGATTGGCCGGAAGCGTCCGGGTTAGCCCTCTCCACGTTTGTGCTCTGCTCCTTTTCCTGGAAGGTTGATGATGACCAGTCAATGTTGTTTAAGGCTTCAAATTCTGCTTCATCATCAACAAGAGCTGCTGGGTCAACTTCAGGAGCAAAGGTATGCTTACGAATTGGGGGAATCAGACTGGTCACGTCATATTCAGGTGTCTGAATCCTTCGATTTTGTTCATCATAACCCGCCTGGTACTTGGTATAATCTACTTCAGTGGCTATCAGAGTCGCCACGGGGCGTACCTCTTTGACACAGGCAAGGAAATCTACATCCTCAAACGGCGTGCCAGCTTCCCTGAGACTTGGGTAACCAATGGCAATATCCTCCGGGTCTAATTCAGGTAGCCAGGCCTTAGCCCGGCTTAGAGCGTTTATTGCTCCGGCTCTTGCAGCTGACCGTCTCAATTCATTTATCCATTGAGGGAGGACTGAAAGCTTACTCAAGACCCGTGGTAGGAGGGTTGGAATCTCATTGGATAAGGCTACCGAAGCAAGGGTCCGTTGTGACCCGGTGTACAATTGTTCCACCAAGGTATACACGGCTTTCAGCTTCGTCAACATGTTGTGGTTTAAATTTGTGCTTCTGGGGCCTGTACAAAGCATATTCAGAATAGTTAAATTCTGGCACATATTCTATTGCACGGCTTACGATATGAACACAATGACAAGGCAACTTACCAAAGATGGCAGCGACCATTTGAGAAATATGGCACTGTAACCCGGACAATTCTCCAGTGACTTCTTCAAGAGCCGCTTCTGCATTTTCAGCTCGACTTATCAATGCGGTCTTCTCATCCGCCCAGGCTTTCTTTTCAGTTTCAAAGTCTTTCTTCAGTTTCTCCTATTCAGAAACACTGAACTCAAACTTACTGTTGGCCTTCTCAAGTTCTGCCTCTTGGAAATCAAGGCGGCTCTTCAAATTGGTCACCTCTGATTCGAGTTGACTCGTGGTAGCCTGTGCAAGTATATAATTGAGTAAGTTGTTTATGCAGTATTAAAGTCCCAAGCATTTTGCCAGCAACATACTTGGCACTTGGGGGCTAATGTCTTGCAGAAATTTTTCTTTTCTGCGACGGTTCATTATATGGTGATTCATATGAGTAAGTCCCAAGCATTTTGTAAACAATAACACTCGACACTTGGGGGCTAATGCATATCATCGTTTAAAGACCTATAAGACTCTCTATAAAGAGCCGGCTCAACCATATTGGTTAAGCTGCCCCTTGGGGGCTACATGGTAAGACGGAAGTTTATTCTTTCGTTATGTTGTCAAATTTGTTTCTAAGTGTACATCATAAGTATCTTAAGCAGCAAACTTGGGGGCTAACATACTGAAGGATAAGAGACAAGACAAAATGAGTTATACCTCGAATTCATGATGCATCTGCTTCACCATGTCAATCTCGAGGTTTTGCTGCTGTGCACTTGGCTCATATAACCGGAGAAGATATCTCCAATACTCATATGAGCATAATTGGTGACATCCATCTTGACTCGGCGCTGGTCCAGAAGTTCTTCCTTGGCGGGGCATTTGGCCAGTACAGTTGGCCTCCCCGGGTCAGCATGGCCAGTTCCCGTAATTTCAACATCTGTATTTGAAGGATCAGTTGTCCGGGTTGAGCTTCGAGGTTGGGGATTTTCTGACCCGAAAGCACCTTGGTCAGTAGGCAGGTTAGTAGGAGGTGGCACATCTTGTGCTGGTTCAGGTGGCGGCTCATGAGTGCTTAATTCTGGCACGGTTGTTTCAAGAGCTGGCTCATCAGTGGCGACTCTCTCATCAGCCGGTTTTATCTTTCTAACCCTCTTGCTGGGTTTAGCTTGACCACTGCATTCAAATTGAAAGATTAATACAGAGGTAAGAAGATTACAATAACTACAAAAGTGAGTGGTTTATTATACCCTCGTACAGTCTTGAAAGTCGGTAGATTGGATTGCAATGACTCGCCAGAAGGAGGGGAAGAATCCTGATAATCCAAGTCAGAGGAATTGAGTGGTTGACGAAAGAGACCCGCCAAGGGGTAAAACTTAGTTAAAATAGAGGTAACCTCGTTTCGGCGTTTCTTTGGAGTATTTGGTAAGCCGGAGGAGAGCTCCGCGTCCTTGCTGGGCCGGGTCTGCCTCCAGCTCTTATGAATTCGCCGCTTCAAAAGAAATTGAGGATCTTGATGAGCTAGAGGATGAGAAAATCTTACTTCCGGGTCACTCTGCGGATTTTCTGTCTTGGCAAGGGCTCGGAGTCGGAGGAAAGGATAGTTACCTCGTCAGCCTTGCTACGGCTTGTCCCAGTGTCCTCCTGCTGATGATCAATGTCAATAAGATGATTAAAGAATAAGCCAAGGGAGTCAAGGGCTACCTCTGATTCAGAAGAGTCTGACAGCCGAAGCAATTCGGAAGCAGTAGCTTTCTTGCCCTTCCTTTGGGCAGCTTCTTTCCTGGCGGCTCTCTTGTCTTTCCTAGCTTTCTTAGCCGCTTCATGATCATATTTAACTTTCCAAAATTTATCACTCGCCTGCAAGGATTAAGTATATTGTGAATATGGGTGAAGCATTAAGAAAATAAGGTAAACATTTTTATATAGGGTGATTTCTACCTTTGGAGCCGGGTTGTCTTTGCAGAACGGAGCGAGACCCACTCTGCCACAATCCGCCAGAGTCTCGTTGAGAAGAGATTTAGTCACGTCATCAACAACGTGAGCAGGTAAGTCGACAGAGCTATGGCATAGGGGGTCATTCTTGGCGCCAGTGTATTCACACATTAAAACGGTGCGGCGGCTTAATGGGATAACCCGCCAGGCAAGCCAGACTCGAACCAGGTCAATACCTGTCAACCCATTCCCCAACAGAGCTTTGATCTTGACTATGGTAGGAGAGAGGGATCTGCGTTCTGCGGAAGTAATCTTATCTGGCAAAGGATGATTAGTGTCAAGACGGAGGGCACAAAAGCCGGGCAGAGGATTTTCGTCAGCCGGGGAGGTATCTTTACAGTAGAACCACGTCATGTTCCAATCTTTTGGATGGCTTGGCGGGTTGGCATAGGGGAAAAGTGCATCCCTGCGGCACTGAATTGAAATCCCACCAAGTTCCAAGCTCTGACCATTGGCACACTCTGTCTGGCGGTTCAAATAGAACAGTTCTCTGAAAAGTAACAAGTTTGGCTCTTCACCAAGATAAACTTTGCTGAACACTTGGAAATTGCAGATGTTAGACACGGAATTAGGTCCAATGTCTTGTGGGCTAAGGTCAAAAAACTTCAGCACGTCTCTGAAAAACTTCGAACCAGGAGGAGTAAAACCCCGGTTCATATGATCAGTAAAGACAACCACCTTTCCGTCTTTAGGCTGAGGGATTTCTTCGTCCGGGTGAGGAGCACGGTAAGGCATGACTTCTTTCTTGGGTAGATAGCCGGTTTTGACGAAATCATCTAAAGTGCTGTCAGAGACAATGGATTTCACCCAATTGCAAGTGGTAGGTGCCTTGGGCGCCATTACGTTTGAAAGCCTAAATGCAAGGTAAACAAGGCCGGTTCAAATTTAAGCCGGGCAGGAAAAATATTGCTGGAATGAACTATGGCGACTTATGAAGGGGCCTAATGGTATAAGGATATTTCCATCCAGGTTACGTAAGCCGACATAAGTGTTTTCAAGCCATCAGTGTTATTTCAACTAACAGAGGAAGTTCCGATTATCACTTCCTTAAGCCGGCAGTCAGAGCCGCCATGACTAGCAAGTCTAACAAGTTATGGATTTTCCCTAAGTATAGGACAAACAAGTTTCACAGTTTGCAGTAATTATTTTGGATCAAACCAAGGTTCAGAAAAGAAAAATTACTAGACCTAAAAACATGGCACAAAGGAGTTCATGCGGTCTAATGGGGATTCTTTATAAGGAAAGAAGATCTGCTAGTACCTAAAATGGATGTGAAACACCTACCGCATGAGATCTATGATATTGTTGGATCAAAAGAAGCCATAGTAGAAGGAACACGAAGAACTAAGATGAAATCCGAACTGTGCATAAGAAGTCGCTAACCCTAGTATGGATCTACGATACAGAAAGGAGAAACTTACAGCGGTAGATCTGTTGCGGAGGGGCGCCGTCGTTCTCTGGTCGGGTTCAGGTCGATGCAGTGGCCAAAGCTGACGGAGACGAGGTGCGATGCGGCGGCAGCAGCGGAGCTTGAGTGACAGAAGGGGGCGAGAGGAAGAAGGTGGAGAAAACGAAGAATGGAGAAGACCTAGTTGGGTCTATTTATAAGAAAGGGCCAGTAAAAGAGCATGAAAAACGAGGAGGCCGAAAACATAAATTATCCAACTACAAAGGCGCCTCGATTTTCGGATGGTCATTAAGACAAAGATCCGTTGAGATGTATTGGACAAAGCATACATTTATGACAGGTGATGTCATGGCGGGTTACCACAAATTTAAAAGGTGATGTCATGGCGGGTTACATGAATATTCTTAAATAAGAGGCGGAGAACTTTTTCTGAAGTGTTGAAGGCTGACATGAACTAGTTCAAATCAGCCTGGGGCGTAATGTTGGGGATATAACTACTAGTATGACCCGCCATAAGGAGTCGGGTTATACTTACAAGCATTCTTGAAGACAGAAGCTCAAGCTTGAAGACGACGGCTTAGTAAAGGCCCAATGGCCCAGAAGTGACCTAAGGCCCGTAGTGTTAAACCGCCTTGATCATGTAACTTGTATTGTAAGGCAAGAAAGATTAAGAGACCGAGCCGGATACAATCTATAAGCCGACCGAGACTCTGTAGAGCCGCTGGGCGTCAACCTCAGTATATAAAGGGACGACCCGGCGGCGGTTCAGGGTACGAAACAACGACTCGAGAGCTAGGTCAAGCGATTCTGCTTCCTGGTTATCGAGACATACATAATCCCAATCACAACTAGACGTAGGCTTTTACCTTCATCGTAAGGGGCCGAACTAGTATAAAACCTCTCGTGTCTCTTGTCCTGATTAACCCCTTCAAGCTTCCTAGTTGCGATGGCTCCACGACTAAGTCCTTCCACTAGGACATCTGACGTGACAATTCCACAACACTAGGTATGGTATATTTCCCACTATTCTTTCAGTATGTCATTCTCCTAATTAGTTAATTGACACGGGTGCTAATGTGCATGTATGCGGTGATATTTCCATGTTTTCGTCTTATCAGACCACATGGACTTCAACCGTGCTAATGGGCAATGGTTCAAGTGCTTCTGTTCGTGGTGTTGGCACGGTCGATCTGAAGTTTACTTCGGGGAAGATCGTGCGGCTGAAGAACGTGCATTATGTCCCCTCCGTCAATAAAAATCTTGTTAGCGGATCTCTTCTGTGTAGAGATGGCTATAAGCTTGTCTTCGAGTCGAATAAATTTTTAATATCCAAGTATGGAACCTTTGTTGGTAAAGGCTATGAGTTAGGAGGCCTGTTTCGTTTATCTTTATCAGACGTTTGCAATAAAGTTGTTAATCATATTTGCAACAATAGTGAATCAAATGTGTGGCATTCACGTCTCTGTCATGTTAACTTTGGTTGCATGTCGCGACTAGCGAAGTTAAACTTAATCCCTAGTTTCACCACTGTCAAGGGATCTAAGTGTCAAGTGTGTGTGCAAGCTAAGCAACCTCGTAAATCTCACATGACTGCGAAGAAGAGAAATCTTGCACCACTAGAACTTATACATTCAGATCTATGTGAAATGAATGGTGTTTTGACAAAAGGTGGAAAGAAATATTTCATGATGTTAATTGATGACTCCACTAGATACTGCCGTGTGTATCTTCTGAAATCTAACGATGAGGCTTTGAACTATTTCAAGATCTATAAAGCTGAAGTGGAAAACCAACTTGATCGGAAAATCAAGAGGCTTAGGTCTGAACGTGGTGGAGAGTATTTTTCCAATGAATTTGATGCTTTTTGTGCGGAACATGGTATAATCCATGAGAGGACGCCTCCCTACTCACCTCAGTCAAATGGGGTGGCCGAAAGAAAGAACCATACTCTAACTGATTTGGTTAACGCCATGTTAGACACATCGGCTCTCTCCAAGGCATGGTGGGGGAGGCGATATTGACAGCATGTCATGTCCTAAATCGAGTTCCCACAAAGAACAAAGAGATAACTCCATTTGAGGAATGGGAGAAGAAAAGGTTAAAACTCTCTTATCTGCGAACATGGGGTTGTTTGGCGAAAGTCAATGTTCCAATTCCAAAGAAGCGGAAGCTTGGACCAAAGACTATGGATTGCGTTTTCCTGGGATATGCTTTTCATAGCATTGGTTATAGATTCTTGGTTGTAAAATCTGAGGTACCTGACATGCATGTCGGTACGATCATGGAGTCGAATGATGAGACTTTCTTTGAAGATATCTTTCCCATGAAGGATATGGCTAACTCATCTAATTAGGAGATGCGTAGTTCATTGAATCAGGAACCAGTTACAATTATTGAACCTGCCATTTCGATGGAACACTTTGAAAGTCATGTGGAGGAGAACAATGAAGTTCCTATTAGGAGCAAGAGATAGAGGACTGCAAAGTCCTTTGGTGATGATTTTCTTGTGTATCTCATAGATGACACTCCCAGTTCTCTTTCAGAGGCCTATGCATCTGAAGATGCTGACTACTGGAAGGAAGCAGTTCGTAGTGAGATGGATTCCATCTTGGCGAATGATACTTGGGAGATAACTGATCGTCCTTATGGGTGCAAACCTATAGGATGCAAATGGATATTCAAGAGAAGAAGCTTAGGCCTCATGGTACTATTGAAAAGTACAAGGCTCGGCTCGTGGCTAAGGGTTATACCCAAAAAGAAGGTGAAGATTTCTTTGATACTTACTCACTTGTGGCTCGACTGACCACTATTCGAGTTCTACTTTCACTAGCTGCCTCACATTGTCTTCTCGTTCATCAAATGGATGTTAAGACTGCTTTCCTAAATGGAGAGTTGGATGAGGAAATTTATATGGAACAACCAGATGGGTTTGTTGTTGGGGAACGTTGCAGAAAATAAAAATTTTCCTACGGTTTCACCAAGATCCATCTATGTGTTCATCTAAGCAACGAGTGATAGGAGAGAGATGCATCTACATACCACTTTGTAGATCACGTGCGGAAGCGTTCAAGAGAACGGGGTTGAGGTAGTCGTTCTCGTCGTGATCCTATCACCGGAGATCCTAGCGCCGAACGGACGGCACCTACGCGTTCAACACATGTACGGTCAGTGTGACGTCTCCTCCGTCTTGATCCAGCAAGGGGAAGGAGAGGTTGATGAAGATCCAGCAGCACGACGGTGTGGTGGTGGATGCAGCAGAACTCCGGCAGGGCTTCGCCAAGCTATTGCGGGAGGAGGAAGAGGTGTAGCAGGGGGAGGGAGGCGCCAAGACACAGGGTACGGCTGCCCTCCCTCCCCCCTCCTTTATATAGGCCCCCAGGGGGGCGCCGGCCCTGGGAGATCTAATCTCCCAAGGGGGGCGGCGGCCAGGGGGGTGGAGTGCCCCCCAAGGCAAGTGGGGCGCGCCCCCCACCTAGGGTTTCCAACCCTAGGCACAGGGGGCCCAAGGGGGGGCGCACCAGCCCACTAGGGGCTGGTTCCACTTCCACTTCAGCCCACGGGGCCCTCCGGGATAGGTGGCCCCACCCGGTGGACCCCCGGGACCCTTCCGGTGGTCCCGGTACAATACCGGGTGACCCCGAAACTTTCCCGATGGCCGAAACAACACTTCCTATATATAATTCTTTACCTCCGGACCATTCTGGAACTCCTCGTGACGTTCGAGATCTCATACAGGACTCCGAACAACATTCGGTTTGCTGCATACTCATATTCATACAACCCTAGCGTCACCGAACCTTAAGTGTGTAGACCCTACGGGTTCGGGAGACATGCAGACATGACTGAGACGGCTCTCCGGTCAATAACCAACAGCGGGATCTGGATACCCATGTTGGCTCCCACATACTCCTCGATGATCTCATCGGATGAACCACGATGTCGAGGATTCAAGCAACCCCGTATACTATTCCCTTTGTCAGACGGTATGTTACTTGCCCGAGATTCGATCGTCGGTATCCCAATACCTCGTTCAATCTCGTTACCGGCAAGTCACTTTACTCGTATCGTAATGCATGGTCCCGTGACCAGACACTTGGTCACTTTGAGCTCATTATGATGATGCACTACCGAGTGGGCCCAGTGATACCTCTCCGTAATACGGAGTGACAAATCCCAGTCTCGATCCGTGTCAACCTAACAGACACTTTCGGAGATACCTGTAGTGCACCTTTATAGTCACCCAGTTACGTTGTGACGTTTGGTACACCCAAAGCACTCCTACGGTATCCGGGAGTTACATGATCTCATGGTCTAAGGAAGAGATACTTGACATTGGAAAAGCTCTAGCAAAACGAACTACACGATCTTGTGCTATGCTTAGGATTGGGTCTTGTCCATCACATCATTCTCCCAATGATGTGATCCCGTTATCAACGACATCCAATGTCCATAGTCAGGAAACCATGACTATCTGTTGATCAACGAGCTAGTCAACTAGAGGCTCACTAGGGACATGTTGTGGTCTAAGTATTCACACGTGTATTACGATTTCCGGATAATACAATTATAGCATGAATAAAAGACAACTATCATGAACAAAGAAATATAATAATAATCCTTTTATTATTGCCTCTAGGGCATATTTCCAACAGTCTCCCACTTGCACTAGAGTCAATAATCTATTTACATTGTGATGAATCGAACACCCATAGAGTTGTGGTGTTGATCATGTTTTGCTCGCGGAAGAGGTTTAGTCAACGGATCTGCGACATTCAGATCCGTATGTACTTTGCAAATATCTATGTCTCCATCTTGAACATTTTTACGGATGGAGCTGAAACGACGCTTGATGTGCCTGGTCTTCTTGTGAAACCTGGGCTCCTTGGCAAGGGCAATAGCTCCAGTGTTGTCACAGAAGAGAGTGATTGGCCCCGACGCATTGGGTATGACTCCTAGGTCGGTGATGAACTCCTTCATCTATATTGCTTCATGCGCTGCCTCCGAGGCTGCCATGTACTCCGCTTCACATGTAGATCCCGCCACGACGCTCTACTTGCAACTCCACCAGCTCACTGCTCCACGATTCAACATATACACGTATCCGGTTTGTGACTTAGAGTCATCCAGATCTGTGTTGAAGCTAGCGTCGACGTAACCCTTTACGACGAGCTCTTTGTCACCTCCATAAACGAGAAACATGTCCTTTGTCCTTTTCAGGTACTTCAGGATATTCTTGACCGCTGTCCAGTGTTCCTTGCCGGGATTACTTTGGTACCTTCCTACCAAACTTACGGCAAGGTTTACATCTGGTCTGGTACATAGCATGGCATACATAATAGATCCTATGGCTGAGGCATAGGGGATGACACTCATCTCTTCTTTATCTTTTGCCGTGGTCGGGCATTGAGCCGAGCTCAATCTCACACCTTGCAATACAGGCAAGAACCCTTTCTTGGACTGATCCATTTTGAACTTCTTCAAAATCTTATCAAGGTATGTGCTTTGTGAAATACCTATGAGGCGTCTTGATCTATCCCTATAGATCTTGATGCCTAATATGTAAGCAGCTTCTCCAAGGTCCTTCATTGAAAAACACTTATTCAAGTAGGCCTTAATGCTGTCCAAGAATTCTATATCATTTCCCATCAAAAGTATGTCATCTACATATAATATGAGAAATGCTACAGAGCTCCCAGTCACTTTCTTGTAAACGCAGGCTTCTCCATAAGTCTGCATAAACCCAAACGCTTTGATCATCTTATCAAAGCGAATGTTCCAACTCCGAGATGCTTGCACCAGCCCATAAATGGATCGCTGGAGCTTGCATACTTTGTTAGCATTCTTAGGATCGACAAAACCTTCCGGCTGCATCATATACAGCTCTTCCTTAAGATAACCATTAAGGAATGCCGTTTTGACGTCCATCTGCCATATCTCATAATCATAGTATGCGACAATTGCTAACATGATTTGGACGGACTTAAGCTTCGCTATGGGAGAGAAAGTCTCATCGTAGTCAACCCCTTGAACTTGCCGATAACCCTTAGCGACAAGTCGAGCTTTATAGATGGTGACATTACCATCCGCGTCCGTCTTCTTCTTAAAGATCCATTTGTTTTCTATCGCTCGCCGATCATCGGGCAAGTCAGTCAAAGTCCATACTTTGTTTTCATACATGGATTCTATCTCGGATTGCATGGCTTCTAGCCACTTGTTGGAATCTGGGCCCACCATCGCTTCTTCATAGTTCGAAGGTTCACCGTTGTCTAACAACATGATTTCCAGGATAGGGTTGCCATACCACTCTGGTGTGGAACGTGTCCTCGTGGACCTACGAAGTTCAGTAGCAACTTGATCCGAAGTACCTTGATCATCATCATTAATTTCCTCTCCAGTCGGTGTAGGCACCACAGGAACAATTTCCTGAGCTGCACTACTTTCCAGTTCAAGAGGTAGTACTTCATCGAGTTCTACTTTCCTCCCACTTACTCCTTTCGAGAGAAACTCTTTTTCCAGAAAGGATCCGTTCTTGGCAACAAAGATCTTGCCTTCGGATCTAAGGTAGAAGGTATACCCAATGGTTTCCTTGGGGTATCCTATGAAGACGCATTTTTCGGACTTGGGTTTGAGCTTTTCAGGTTGAAGTTTCTTGACATAAGCATCACATCCCCAAACTTTTAGAAACGACAGCTTAGGTTTCTTCCCAAACCATAATTCATATGGTGTCGTCTCAACGGATTTAGACGGTGCCCTATTTAAAGTGAATGTAGCTGTCTCTAGAGCGTATCCCCAAAATGATAGCGGTAAGTCGGTAAGAGACATCATAGATCGCACCATATCCAATAGAGTGCGATTACGATGTTCGGACACACCGTTACGCTGAGGTGTTCCAGGTGGCGTGAGTTGTGAAACGATTCCACATTTCCTTAAGTGCGTACCAAATTCATGACTTAAATATTCTCCTCCATGATCTGATCGTAAGAATTTTATCTTTCGGTCACGTTGATTCTCTACTTCATTCTGAAATTCCTTGAACTTTTCAAAGGTCTCAGACTTGTGTTTCATCAAGTAGACATACCCATATCTACTTAAGTCATCAGTGAGAGTGAGAACATAATGATATCCTCTGCGAGCCTCAACGCTCATTGGACCACACACATCAGTATGTATGATTTCCAATAAGTTGGTTGCTCGCTCCATTGTCCCGGAGAACGGAGTCTTGGTCATTTTTCCATTGAGGCATGGTTCGCATGTGTCAAATGATTCATAATCGAGAGACTCTAAAAGTCCATCAGCATGGAGCTTCTTCATGCGCTTGACACCAATGTGACCAAGGCGGCAGTGCCACAAGTATGTGGGACTATTGTTATCAACTTTACATCTTTTGGTATTCACGCTATGAATATGTGTAACATTACGTTCGAGATTCATTAAGAATAAACCATTGACCATCGGGGCATGACCATAAAACATATCTCTCATATAAATAGAACAACCATTATTCTCGGATTTAAATGAGTAGCCATCTCGTATTAAACGAGATCCAGATACAATGTTCATGCTCAAACTTGGCACTAAATAACAATTATTGAGGTTCATAACTAATCCCGTGGGTAAATGTAGAGGTAGCGTGCCGACGGCGATCACATCGACCTTGGAACCATTCCCGACGCGCATCGTCACCTCGTCCTTCGCTAGTCTCCGCTTATTCCGCAGCTCCTGCTATGAGTTACAAATGTGAGCAACGACACCGGTATCAAATACCCAGGAGTTACTACGAGTACTGGTAAGGTACACATAAATTACATGTATATCACATATACCTTTAGTGTTGCCGGCCTTCTTGTCCGCTAAGTATTTGGGGCAGTTCCGCTTCAGTGACCCTTCCCTTTGCAATAAAAGCACTCAGTCTCAGGCTTGGGTCCATTCTTTGACTTCTTCCCGGTAACTGGCTTACCGGGCGCGGCAACATCTTTGCCGTCCTTCTTGAAGTTCTTCTTACCCTTGCCCTTCTTGAACTTAGTGGTCTTATTGACCATCAACACTTGATGTTCTTTCTTGATTTCAACCTCTGCTGACTTCAGCATTGAAAATACTTCAGAAATGGTCTTCACCATCCCCTGCATATTGTAGTTCATCACAAAGCTCTTGTAGCTCGGTGGGAGCGACTGAAGGATTCTGTCAATGACCGCCTCGTCCGGGAGGTTGATCTCCAGCCGGGACAGGCGGTTGTGCAACCCAGACATTTTGAGTATGTGCTCACTGACAGAACTGTTTTCCTCCATCTTACAACTATAGAACTTGTTGGAGACTTCATATCTCTCGACCCGGGCATGAGCTTGAAAAACCATTTTCAGCTCCTCGAACATCTCATATGCTCCGTGTTGCTCAAAACGCTTTTGGAGCCCCGGTTCTAAGCTGTAAAGCATGCCACACTAAATGAGGGAGTAATCATCAGCACGTGACTGCCAAGCGTTCATAACGTCTTGGTTCTCTGGGATGGGTGCTTCACCTAGCAGTTCTTCTAGGACATATGCTTTCTTGGCTGCTATGAGGATGATCCTCAGGTTCCAGACCCAGTCCGAATAGTTTCTGCCATCATCTTTCAGCTTGGTTTTCTCTAGGAACGCGTTGAAGCTCATGTTGACATGAACGTTGGCCATCTGATCTACAAGACATATTTTGCAAAGATTTAGACTAAGTTCATGATAATTAAGTTCATCTAATCAAATTATTTAATGAACTCCCACTCAGATTTGACATCCCTCTAGTCATCTAAGTGTTACACGATCCGAGTCGACTAGGCCGTGTCCGATCATCACGTGAGACGAACTAGTCTTCATCGGTGAACATCTCCATGTTGATCGTATCTTCCATACGACTCATGTTCGACCTTTCGGTCTCTTGTGTTCCGAGGCCATGTCTGTACATGCTAGGCTCGTCAAGTCAACCCTAAGTGTTTATGCATGTGTAAAACTGTCTTACACCCGTTGTATGTGGATGTAAGGATCTATCACACCCGATCATCACGTGGTGCTTCGAAACGACGAACTTTAGCAACGGTGCACAGTTAGGGGGAACACTTTCTTGAAATTATTATAAGGGGTCATCTTATTTACTACCACCATTCTAAGTAAACAAGATGCATAAAACATAATAAACATCACATGCAATTATATAAAGTAGTGACATGATATGGCCAATATCATATAGCTCCTTCGATCTCCATCTTCGGGGCTCCATGATCATCTTCGTCACCGGCATGACACCATGATCTCCATCATCATGATCTCCATCATCGTGCCTCCATGAAGTTGCTCGCCAATATTACTTCTACTACTATAGCTAACGGTTTAGCAATAAAGTAAAGTAATTACATGGCGTTAAATCATTGACACAAGGTCATACAATAATTAAGACAACTCCTATGGCTCCTGCCGGTTGTCATACTCATCGACATGCAAGTCGTGATTCCTATTACAAGAACATGATCTCATACATCACAATATATCATTCATCATTCATCACAACTTCTGGCCATATCACATCACATGACAATTGCTGCAAAAACAAGTTAGACGTCCTCTAATTGTTGTTGCATCTTTTACGTGGCTGCAATTGGGTTCTAGCAAGAACGTTTTCTTACCTACGAATAACCACAACGTGATTTTGTCAACTTCTATTTACCCTTCATAAGGACCCTTTTCATCGAATCCGCTCCAACTAAAGTAGGACAGACAGACACCCGCTAGCCACCTTATGCAACTAGTGATGTCAGTCGGTGGAACCTGTCTCACGTAAGCGTACGTGTAAGGTCGGTCCGGGCCGCTTCATCCCACAATACCGCTGAAGCAAGAAAAGACTAGTAGTGGCAAGCAAGTTGACAAGATCTACGCCCACAACAGATTTGTGTTCTACTCGTGCATTAGAGAACTACTCATAGACCTAGCTCATGATGCCACTGTTGGGGAACGTTGCAGAAAATAAAATTTTTCCTACGGTTTCACCAAGATCCATCTATGTGTTCATCTAAGCAACGAGTGATAGGAGAGAGATGCATCTACATACCACTTTGTAGATCGCGTGCAGAAGCGTTCAAGAGAACGGGGTTGAGGTAGTCGTTCTCGTCGTGATCCTATCACCGGAGATCCTAGCGCCGAACGGACGGCACCTCCATGCTCAATACACGTACATTCAGCGTGACGTCTCCTCCATCTTGATCCAGCAAGGGGAAGGAGAGGTTGATGAAGATCCAGCAGCACGACGGCGTGGTGGTGGATGCAGCAGAACTCCGGCAGGGCTTCGCCAAGCTATTGCGGGAGGAGGAAGAGGTGTAGCAGGGGGAGGGAGGCGCCAAGACACAGGGTACGGCTGCCCTCCCTCCCCCCTCCTTTATATAGGGCCCCAGGGGGGCGCTGGCCCTGGGAGATCTAATCTCCCAAGGGGGGCGGCGACCAGGGGGGTGGAGTGCCCCCCAAGGCAAGTGGGGCGCGCCCCCCACCTAGGGTTTCCAACCCTAGGCGCAGGGGGGCCCAAGGGGGGGCGCACCAGCCCACTAGGGGCTGGTTCCCCTTCCACTTCAGCCCACGGGGCCCACCGGGATAGGTGGCCCCACCCGGTGGACCCCCGGGACCCTTCCGGTGGTCCCGGTACAATACCAGGTGACCCCGAAACTTTCCCGATGGCCGAAACAGCACTTCCTATATATAATTCTTTACCTCCGGACCATTCTGGAACTCCTCGTGACGTCCGGGATCTCATCCGGGACTCCGAACAACATTCGGTTTGCTGCATACTCATATTCATACAACCCTAGTGTCACCGAACCTTAAGTGTGTAGACCCTACGGGTTCGGCAGACATGCAGGCATGACCGAGGCGGCTCTCCGTTCAATAACCAACAGCGGGATCTGGATACCCATGTTGGCTCCCACATACTCCTCGATGATCTCATCGGATGAACCATGATGTCGAGTATTCAAGCAACCCCGTATACTATTCCCTTTGTTAGACGGTATGTTACTTGCCCGAGATTCGATCGTCGGTATCCCAATACCTCGTTCAATCTCGTTACCGGCAAGTCACTTTACTCGTACCGTAATGCATGGTCCCATGACCAGACACTTGGTCACTTTGAGCTCATTATGATGATGCACTACCGAGTGGGCCCAGTGATACCTCTCCGTAATACGGAGTGACAAATCCCAGTCTCGATCCGTGTCAACCCAACAGACACTTTCGGAGATACCTATAGTGCACCTTTATAGTCACCCAGTTACGTTGTGACGTTTGGTACACCCAAAGCACTCCTACGGTATCCGGGAGTTACACGATCTCATGGTCTAAGAAAGAGATACTTGACATTGGAAAAGCTCTAGCAAAACGAACTACATGATCTTGTATTATGCTTAGGATTGGGTCTTGTCCATCACATCATTCTCCCAATGATGTGATCCCGTTATCAACGACATCCAATGTCCATAGTCAGGAAACCATGACTATCTGTTGATCAATGAGCTAGTCAACTAGAGGCTCACTAGGGACATGTTGTGGTCTAAGTATTCACACGTGTATTATGATTTCCGGATAATACAATTATAGCATGAATAAAAGACAACTATCATGAACAAAGAAATATAATAATAATCTTTTTATTATTGCCTCTAGGGCATATTTCCAACATTTGTAATAGATGGTCAGGGCGAGAAAGTGTGCAAGTTGCTGAAGTCTTTGTATGGACTCAAGCAAGCACCCAAACAGTGGCATGAGAAGTTCGAAAGAACTTTAACAGCTGCAGGCTTTGTTGTGAATGAAGCTGACAAATGTGTGTACTATCGCCATGGTGGGGGCGAGGGAGTTATGCTTTGCTTGTATGTTGATGACATACTAATTTTTGGAACAAATCTAAATGTTAATAAGGAGGTCAAGGATTTCCTATCTCGCTGTTTTGAGATGAAGGATTTAGGAGTGGCTGATGTCATTCTGAACATCAAGTTGTTGAGAGACGATGATGGGGGGATTACATTGCTTCAATCCCACTATGTGGAAAAGATCTTGAGTCGCTTTGGCTACAGTGACTGCAAGCCCTCTCCAACACCATATGATGCTAGTGTGTTGCTTCGAAAGAATCGAAGAATTGCTAGAGATCAATTGAAATATTCTCAAATCATTGGCTCGCTTATGTACTTAGCCAGTGCTACAAGACCTGACAGCTCTTTTGCTATTAGCAAGCTGAGTCGGTTTGTCTCAAAACCATGAGATGTGCATTGGAAAGCTCTAGTGAGAGTTTTGCATTATTTGAAAGGCACTGCAAATTATGGAATTTACTATACCGGGCACCCAAAGGTGCTTGAAGGGTATAGTGACTCAAACTGGATCTCAGATGCTGATGAGATAAAGGCCACGAGCGGATATGTATTCACTCATGGAGGTGGCGCTGTTTCTTGGAAGTCTTGCCAGCAGACCATCTGAACGAGGTCAACAATGGAAGCAGAACTCACAACACTAGATACAACTACGGTCGAAGCAGATTGGCTTCGTCGGCTCTTGAATGACTTGCCGGTAGTTGAGAAACCTGTACTGGGTATCCTTATGAACTGTGACAATCAAACTATGATCACTAAAGTGAGCAGCTCAAAGGATAACATGAAGTCATCAAGACACGTTCAGAGAAGGTTAAAGTCTGTCAGAAAAATGAAAAACTCCGGAGTTATTGCATTGTATTATATCCAAACGTCTAAAAATCTGGCAGATCCTTTTACTAAGGGTCTATCACATAATGTGATAGATAATGCATCGAGGGAGATGGGTATGAGACCCACAATATGAGTTGTTCATAGTGGTAACCTATTCTTTGTGATCGGAGATCCTGTGAATTAGATGTGGAAGACAAGCTGTTGGTCAACTGGGAGGAGAGTATCCTTACTGTTAAAAATACCACTCCATGAAGATGCAATACTCTCCTAATCTTTGAAGCAGAGATGTTGTCCTACAGAACATCTTTTGAAGAACGCACCTATATGAGTCTGATTGTTAAACGTCGCAATCTATGATAGTAGGGTTCTCTCTAGTAAACTCATGAAAGGTCTCGGAGTATGACACATAAGCTCCACCCGTGGGGAAGACCCACCGTAGCCACATATCGGTCAAGGCTTTATGTGAAGCTAGATTCGCAGAAAACTTGCAGTTCAAGGCCCAGTCCACTGTTCAAGTTGCTTACTAGTGTAGCATAGAGTTCTAGGTGGAAGTTCAACTTAAAAGTCTCCACTGCAGTACCGACATATAAAACAATGTTTTGGAACCAAAGGCAAATTTTGTGTGCCTCTGGGATCTGATGGGGGATTGCTGGAATTTAGTCTATTTTGGGACAGCCCAATAACTATTTCAGAAATTCCTAAATAAATCCTAGAGGCCCACTTAGCCCATTTGTGCAAGGCAAGGGATACTACTAATGTTTAGTCCCACATTGCTAGTTGAGTGGGAGTTGGACCTCCTTATAAGGGAGGTTCTTTTCCCACTTATATGAGCATGAGAACAAGAGGGACATCCACGCGCGCTCCTCCTCCGCCGCCTACCTCGCCACGCCACGCCTCGTCACGACGCGCCGCGGGTTGCAGGAATGAGCCGAGCCGATGTCTAAATTTTTGCCACGCACTATGGGTATACGAAAGGTCACTCGGAAGCTGAAACATTTTTTTCTGTAGTGGACACTGAATCCGAACGGCGCACCTCTTCGGCTGCTGCCTGTTCGTTTCGTCTCCCGCGTTCCCTTCAGCTCCTGGCGTAGCCTCTCGCCTCCTTCTCTTGCGCCTATAAAAGGGAGGTCGCTCCTCTCAGAGAGACGCACCAGAATCTCTTCCTCCTCTCGCCACAAGTTCCTGAGCACTGCGCTGCTGCTATGTTCTTCCTCATCCTGGCTTGCGGCGTGCACCGCAGATCGGGACAGTAGGCCTCCAAAACTGCACCTTTTGAGTCCTGTACGGGAGAAGGGTGATAAGGTTTTTGGGGAGCGCTCTGCGCGACTACTGACTTCTTCGTCACGGACGCCCCAGACTCCGACGACTACTTCCCCGACGACTACTACTTCCTCGACGTCGACATCGACCTCGACAGCATGGAGGACACCGACCCCAAGTCCAGTGCCTCTGCTCCGGCTGCTCTCTAGTATGTGTTCTTATCTTTCCTGTTAGAAGTCCTGCAACAGTTCCTTCTTCTAGTGTTTTCCCTACACATGTTAGGCTCTACTTCATATATGCATCTTGATCTACTTTCTTCTCTAGAGATGATCGGTTCTAGTTCATATATGAAGATATTATTTACCCTCTTTTTTTAAATCGTGTGGCTTGTTTTATCACTGCTATACTAGTCATGCTTTATCTAGTATTTCTGTTAATAAAATCATTCGGTAAATTGCTCATATTTCCAACAGTTACATTCTCTAGAGTTTCTCTACATTTTGTCTTACTTCTTCCTCCTCTCTAGTTTGGTAGTTCGATGAAGTTCTCAAAGGATGTTAGGTTCGTCATGATGCAATGGACCAACACTACAAAAAAGACACATCTATGATGATATGCGTCTGTCATAGTCGGTTATATTTTTTGTGACCCATGTAAACCCTGACAGTTTTATGACAGACTCAACATAGTCATTCATGTGATGTCGCAGACGTGTTTTATGAAAATATAATCAATTTTTCATCATGGAAGTGTGCGCTTCTATGGCAGAAAATGACGCATGATGGAAGTGTTTCGTGAAGGGTAATCGACACGTGGCAACCACCATAACGGGCCGCCGTTAAGCTATCGGGTGCGAGTTCCACATCTGATACCCGTTAATAGCGCCGACCAATGACAATCCTTCACATGTCGGCTTCTTGTTCGCCAACGGGGCCACACATTAGCTCTTCCAAGCAACAAGTGTCGTCCGTCCAATGGAACATGTGCGCCTATCAAATAAAGACACGTGGCATGACCCAATATAGGTCTGTTTAGTTAAAAAAAGTCCAGGCGAGTTAAGGACCTAGTTAAATCCCACAAGCCTTGGTCAAAATTTAGTAGCTCTGGCTCATGGAAGGACTTTACTGCATATAGCCCATTTATGGCCCGAGTCCACAAGGCCCGTTAGGACCTATGTGAAATTCAGCCTGACACCGGCCCGTTCACCATTCAGCATTATTATGGCATGTTGAAAGTTGTGCCCATTAACGACCCGTGGTGATTTTGGTCCCATTAACGTCCTGGCATGTCTTTCGGCCTGTTAACTCCCATGGTATCTTTGGGCTTATTTGTGGCTTATGCTGTCTTTTGGCCGATTAACGGTTCGTGGTATTGTTGGGCCCTTTTACGGTCCAGTGTGTCTTTTGGTTTGTTAACGGTAAGTGGCGCCCTTGGGCCCATTTCTGGCTTGAGATGTCTTTGCGCTTGTCAACGGCCCAATTTATCATTGGGCCCATTTACGGTCTGATTTGTCCTTTCGCTTGTTAACGATCCATGGTGGTTTCGGCTCATTTGGGGCCAACATGTCTATTGGCCCTGTTAACATCTCGTGGTGTATTCGGGCCCATTTAAGGCCCGTGGTCTCTTTCATCGCATTAGTGGCGCATGGAGTTGTTGGCCCATTTATGTTTGGAAGGGCTTTCAGTCCATTTCGAGCATTACAATTTTTTTTCTTAGATGCGACCCATAATGTGGTTCATTGGCCCATTTTGCGGCCCACGGTTATTTTGACCTGTTCACTACCTATGATGATTTTGGCCTGTTATGGTACCACAGTACTTTCGGCCTATTAGCAAGCCAAATGTATCGAAATGCACTGTACATCTTAAAAATACAGCATATTACATCCACTAGATATCAAAGTTTGCCACCAGTGATAATAAACGCGACAACAAAACAACATATTAGAGCATATACAGCCGGACCCTCTATTCCTTCCCTAAATGCCCGAGCGGACAGTCCGTACAATGTCCGGTCAGAAAAAGTTGACCTAACCAAATCCCTCACTTTGTCTTAAACATCACGGCTATCCGGCGCACCTCAAATCCATCTCAAATCTGAGTTGGATATGAGGAGGTCCAAGCGCGCCCGGTCACGCCCGGGTATGTCTGCCACATCATCCCAAATTCCATACCACCCACATAGGTCCCACCTGCAACCACCCACCCCACCTTTTCCTCTCTCTCTCTTTCCCCTTTTTCACAGGATGGACGAGGACGGAGCATGCCAGTCCCGAAGCTCGCTCGCTCGCCCGCTCCTCCGGCCGGCCCTCGTGCCCCTGCCCTCCCTCGCTCGCCCGTGTCCAGAGAGGGAGAAGTTACTTGGCCTTGCCCCAGCGGCCAGCGCTCCGCCTGCAGGGACTGCTTCAGCTCTTGCTATGGAGCTCGTGCCCCGGACAACACTCGATCCGGATGCAGGGGATGCTCCGGCTCTGACCTGGAGCTCGTCTGCCGGTTTGCATGTGCGTGATCTAGCTAGCCTATGCTAATTGATTTGAGCACAAGTATATTGCATGTCATGCTTGGTGCAGCCCCGCTGTGTGCGGTGAAGGCTGGCCGTCCAGCCACCTCCTACATGCGTGCTGGCTGCTGCTGAGCCCCCGGGTGTGCGTGTGTGTAGTTGGCTGCTGAACTCTGGCATGCGTGCGTCAGCTGGCCGCCGAGCCCCCTGCGTGTGCCTGTGTGTAGCTAGTTGCCGAACTTCGACATGCGTGCATCAACTGGCCGCCGAGCCCTCGCGTGTGCGTGTGTGTAGATGGCTACTGAGCTCCGGCATGCATACGTTAGTTGGCCGCTGAGCGCCTCCATCTATGGTTGCCGTGGCTGTTGGAGTATAATGTCCGGCCCTCTCCCTTAGATCGAACTCAAGACCTCTTGGCTCCGATACCATGTAGAAGTGCATGCTCTAACCAATGCAACCAAAAGACCGATCTGAGGAAGAGGGCCGTACATTATACTCCAACACCCCCCTTACATCTATGCTCCTTTCGAGTTTATGATGTGGGCAGCAGAAGCGGGGGCAGGCCGCAATTATTTATTGCATTTACTGGTTTTGAACCCTGAACCTCTTGGTTTTAAGTTTATGCACCTAACCAGTTCATCCATTAGACCGATCTGTGAGAGAGGGTCGGACATCATACTCCAACACTCCCCCTCACGTGTGGTTCCCTCAAGCCTAAACATGGACTGAAAGTGGGCTACAATATAATTGCGCCAGCCGGGTCCTGAACTCAAGACCTCTTGGCTCTGATACCATGTAGAAGTGCATGCTCTAGCCAATGCAGCCAAAATACCGATCTGAGGGAGAGGGCCGGACATTATACTCCAACAGTGGCGCCCGAGCATGCTCTGCGATGTCGTCTGTGACCTGTTTGTTGAAATGTTTAAAGTGTGGACTGACAATTTTGAGAAGTTTGGATGTGTGACAGAAAAAGTACGTGTCAAAGCGGACACACTCAGACACTGACCAGGCGCGTCCGAGGACGTTTAAGGGGTGAGATTTGCAAAGTCCAGTTGTAGATGCTCTTACATACAATGGGCATCGAAGATTATCACTAGTGCAAATAAATGCAGCAACAAAACAATCCGTAGAACTACCTCTTCAACACAACTTAAGAAATGTTTTTTTGACGAAAAGACTGGAAGGGAGGCCCCTACAGTATAATGGTGCAATAAAACCAAATTGCAAGTATCATACCTTGAACCTGGGTGGGTGGGAAGGCATTAGCCCCTTTCCACCTTTAGGCTATGCCTTAATCTGCAACTTAAGGAGAAAATGTTACCCAACCCTACATCAAAGTTGTTGTGCAAGCAGCTTAGCAAGCTGATGAGGCCGTCGTTGTTTGACGCTCATATCCTCAAGCATTGACTGCTTAGCAATAATATGTGCATTCGGGTCCTCCGCAATCTTCCTTGGAGAATGGACTTCGAGACGGAGCAAAGTCGAACCATGTCTTTCGCCTAGAGTTGATACTGAAGAAGTTGAACTAATTTAGACGACGAATTCAACGAGCTTGTGTCACTGCTAGTGGCTAGTATCTTGAACACTACATCAAGACTGTTCAGAAACGTAGTAGAAAACAAAAAATTGTCCTACGATAACCCAGGAATACTATGAAGATGCGATAAACGGTTTGGATCAGACCTTTACTGACAGCAAGTTGTAGCAGAAAAATACTAGTAGGTGTAGATCATACTTGGAGTCGCTTGAACCGTCGATGAACGACTTCGTGAACTGACCATGAACAACCCCTCGAACGGAAGACCAAAAGCACACCCTTCTACGGATTGCATGCGTACGGTCTTCATGATCTGGAAGCCCTTCGTCGTCCAGAGTTAATCGTCGCTGAAGAATTAGAGGGAGGAGATTAGAACCATAATGGTCTTCTAATTATGAGGATTAGAGGATCTAACTCTACCTTTAATTGTTCAATCACACTGGTACAACGAGGTGCTATACAAACGGTTTTAACCCCTTTTCACGACGGCGTTTTGAATCGTTGCCAAGTGAGTGACTGCGACAGGGGGTCCTGCCCACACGACCAAGAAACCGTAGGGGATGGGCCCTCCGGTCACACACGCTCGGCAAAGTGAGGTCGTGTGCGACGGGCGAGCGATAAAATACGGTTATACGTACAGTAGTACTAAAAAATACAATTATACAGGACAAATCGTTTTTGATCGTAAGTATATCCCACACAGTCAGTCCCGGCTAAACGTTTCTGTTCGTATATACATTCCACACAGTCAATCCAGTAAATATGTTTCCGTTAGTATGTACATCTCACGTAGTTAATCCAAAAAGTATGTTTCCGTTCATATATACATCCCATACAGTCACTCCAAGTAAAACATTTTCGTTCGCAGGTGCATCACACACAATTTTTCCCACTAAATCGTTTATGATAGCATTGTCATTGCACATGATATTAACAATTTTATCATGAATGCATCACACACGGTGTGTAGAAGAAATTGTGTGGCAAAGATTGTCCATCACACACACTTTTTATGTGGTAAACATTTGTGAAAGGTGGCCTAACACAAACAGTTTTCAAGAGGATGTCGTGTGTGATTGTTCATTGATCCAACACTGTTTATTCCTAGAAACTGTGTGCGTTGCTTGAGGTCATCGCCCATGATGTTTTCTCAATAACCGTTTGCAATAGAAAAGCCCCCCAATTAGCAGACTAATTGTCCTATTATTAATAATCCATTTATTAATCTAATTGACATTTCATATTAAGCACACAATATATTTCATTTTCATATTAAGGAACCAGAATTTCATAATTGAAATACACCAGAGTACAACATCATATAGCTTCAGTACTCAGCTACCCCATTACACAACTGCACCAACACCAAGTTTCACATGCAACATCTATAACCTTTCGAAATTAGCATCATATACAGTACATAGACAGATGAATCTCATCTGGAAAACTGCTGAAGGGGAAGGTGAATATTGAGCCTTCATTGATGTTGAAGGTCTTTGCAACTTTAGGACAGTGCCTGTGGATGATTGATCGTCCATCCTTCGTCCTCTTCAGAAACACTTCAATATTGAACCGTGTGTGTTGTATGAATACCTTCCTCGCTTCCTGACCATACAGGTGGTTGAGGTAATTATCACTGAACTTCTTTGGAAAGGCCTGAAAACAAGGATGTGCATAAATATCTTCTCTATACTAAAAATGAGGCAAAGGAATAAAAAAGGCAAGGTATAATTGTTAATACCATCCTGTAGTGAACTGATCTCTTCTTCATTATGCAGACAAAAATCTTGTTGTTTTTTGTCGCTAATTTCTTTATCCTAACAATCTTTCTGAGTTTCTTGACTTGACTGATATTCATAGACAACTCATTTCCCCATATGCAAAATGGGTCGAATAGTGAGTCAAAACCTATGACAACAGGACCTACATGTGCAAGGCTAAATTGTTAAAAACCTAAATATTAGAATGGTTCCTTCAAGTGCACAATAATGTGCTATTAGACAATGGACCATGCATGTGCAAACCTCGATTAAACCTCCGTGCTTCCCATTATTTCCCTACAACACATATAAGGTAGTTAGTGATCAGGTTAAGTAAGGTTTCGCATGGTATCAGTAAAATATGTTGATGAAAAATAAGCATATTGCAAATTCATCAGATTAATTCAAGCCACATGGAAAAGCCATTTATCCAAACCAAGCATGATTAAGAACTAGGAAATACAGCAATTGTATATGTTTCTCATGTATTAAGTGCAGCCAAATTTGATTTATTCCTCACATGCACAACAATACAAAATTCTATCCATGACAATTGGACATCGCATTACAGAATTGAACCAAGCAGTTAACTAAATACCACAGCAAATGAACCAAACATTACCTGAGCATCATTGCACAATATAACATACTCCTAATAGAAGATCATATAGTTAACAAAACAAGCATGCTTAACAACTAGGAAATATTGCAATTGTATTTGTTTCTCATGTATTTAGTACAACCAAATTCAATTTATTTCTCACATGGTATACAATAACAGAATGCACCCACAATAATTGAACATCGCATTGTTGAATTGAACCAAACAGTTAACTAAACACCACAACAGATGAACCAAACATTAACTGAGCACCACATTGCACATGTATAACATACTAGAAGATCAGACAGTTAACCAAACCAAGCATGCTTGACAACTTGGGAATATAACAATTGTATTTGTTTCTCATGCATTTTTTAAAGATAAATTCGATTTATTTTTCACATTGAAGACAATATAAAATTGCACCCTGAAGAATTGAACATCACATTTACAGAATTGAACCAAACAGTTAACAGAAGACGATAACTAATTAACCAAACAGTTAATAAGTGAGCACCACATTGCACGACATATAAAACATATACACTAGAGCAACAAATTTCATTGTAAAATTAGATAGAACAATTCATTAGAATTTGTTAAGGAAAGGCAGGAGCAACACATGCAATGGGTAAACCGAGCATGTTTAACCAGCGTAGCTAGTAAACTGAACATATGTCCTTATAATGAGCTAATAAGACAAGCTACTCCTCATCGTGGGAGATATCGATGATGATTGGATCCTTGGACATGGAAGAGGGCGAGGCCTCCACATCGTGGGTGCCCTCCTCGTAGTAGTGAGTTGCCCAAGCCACTCTGGGCACCAACCTGCTGGCTCTCGAGTTGAGGTAAGCACAGGCACGCTAAGAAAACACCTCGTAGTCTTTGTTGAAGGCACCGACGGTGGCCTCGAGAAAACGCCAGAACTATCATTTAAAGCAGCCAACCATGTCACGACATCGGCATGCGAGGCGTCGACGGTGGCCTCGACGGTGAGGTGCTCCTCCAAGATCCGGGGGTTGACACGAATGGCAGCCATCGCGACCTCATCCGCGCGTGCGGCGGCGATTTGCTTCTTCGCTGCCAAGTGCTCCTTGAGATCCTCGCTATACTGCGCGCACCATGGCTTAGGGCGGCGCTTATAGGCTCGGGCGAGATGCGCTTCCAGCGTCTCCTTTGACCACCTCATGTGAAATCACATCCAGGCTATTTCCAGTATAACAACTCAAATCACGTCTCGTGTACTTCACGTCAAAGCTTTCTCCTTGTCTCTCTGGTTTGGTTGTAGTTATATCATAAATGACATTGCAGTCACGACCTATCCCCCACCTTCTGAAACAGAGTGATTTCAACAGCTCACAGTCGCTTCGACGGCTGAGTTGTCAAATAACTAACCTTCAGTGCATTAACTTTCTCAACACAACAGCTTTGCGAGAACATCAAGTCCACAACTTAATTTGTCGGAGCTGCAACACAAATAAACAGGGCCTGTGGATTTTGAATGGGTACGACATTTCAATCTTGTGTTTTTCCTTTTATTGATGGAGAAATCTTGTGTTTTTTTTTCTTATTCCTACATTTTAGACAAAAAAGGGTTTCCCGCGCTTTATATTATAAAGCAACCATGCCATGCACACACACTCAAGGCGAGATACAAGGATGCCGGGCACTGACACACAACCTCAAAGATTACCAAGCAGCTGCAAGATGTGCAGAAAAGAACCGCTTAAAGTCGACGGAGACCACTATCAAGATGAGCAATCGTCCGGGAAGATGTGCGGCGGGCCATGCCAGACCGAGGACTCCTAGAAGATGCCTCCAAGAAGAACACGACCACGAAATGTCGCCACAGTCTGATCTGAAGATTAAGTTTTCACCCGAAGCTAGACGGGAGGATTGGGAGCACCACGGCGGAGCTTGCAAGGAGAAACATGACGTTCACGGACTCCGTCACCACCGGCCAGTGCACGGACTGGGCAAGTGATGTACCTTGGTGCTTCCACCCCTCCATCGCATCCCTGCTCCGCCAACCACCTGCAGCCATTCTGCCCGAGCGGCCATGGTTGCCTGCTCGCATCCGAGCAGCGCAGTCTGCCCACTACCAACGCGCCTCCCACCACCAGGACCGCTGCCCTGCCACCAGACCACCGCGAGAGCCACCAAAGGACACAACTTTGACTAGATCCACGCCCCCAACCGCCTCCGTAACCACCGACGGTCACCCTGCCTCAAGAAGAATCGCGACCAGATGCCGGCCAGGAGAAGAGGGAGCAGGATGAGCAGCACATGGCCATGACGGGCATCCCTACGCCGGCCACGGGACACACGACGGCGCAACTATCCCTCCAACCAGCCTTCCCCCGAAACCACCATATCTCGCCCCCAAAACCGAAGGTCCGGACCAGCCAAAGAGCACCGACCACCGGCCGATGCCGAAGAGGAGGGATGGCAGACCCACCGCCACCGCAGCCAAGGGAGGCCACCTGGGAGGTCCTCCCGCGCCGAGCGCTGCCGTCCAGCCGCATGGGCCCGACAGGACGGGGACACCCACATCCAACGCTGCCCCCCCCCCCCAACCAGAGAGCCATGGCGAGAGGGGCCGCCCACGACCCGCAACGCCAGAGACGGCTCCGAGGTGTTGCCGCGAAGTAGCCGCCGCCGTCACCACCCGTCAGCCTGCACCACCGCCATGCCGCCTGTCGTGCCGACGCCACGCCATCGTCGCCGACCCACGCTGGAGCACCGCCGCGTCCCAACACGTGAGATCCGGCCCGCGCGAGGAGACGGAGTGGCCCAGCCGCTGGCGGCGGCGAGGGAGGGGACAAAGGAGGAGGGGAGGGGAGCGGTGGCGGTAGGGTTATCCTCCCGGACGCTCGCGGGAGAAGGAGGCTTTCGTTTCTCGCTCTAGGCCGTCTGGTGCCATCCCTTATTCCTACATTTTTACATCTTGTGTATCAAAGAGGCCTTACAAATTTAGATTCTACGGTGTTTCTTCATAAATAATCTCACATACTTACATCCAGAACGCTTGCAAGCTCTCTTGCATGATGACCAAAGTGTGTTCTCAAGGGTGGCGTCAGGCGTGACGTTATCTAGCACTCCGTCTATGTCAACCAAAAGAAGGTGTCAAATTCAAAGACAAACACTTAAGGAACCAATAAAATTGTCGTGACATCCCTCAGTTCATGTTTGACAGATTTTTTCTCCTTTTTGTGGGATCATGTTTAACAGATATGGTAGGTAGACACATGTGCATCAACATCAGTCTTTCACATCCTTTGGGATACTCCCGACAACCCGTTCGGTCTAACCACATCGGCACATGACCGGATAACATTCATTCTACAAACTGAACCTTGAGAAGTTACGAAAATCGTTTGTGCCTCTCCATCCTGAGACCGTGGTCGCTCGGGCTTTGCGGCGCGCGTCTCAGTGCCACTTGTGCTTATCCCTCCGCCCGACGAGCAACGCGAGCGCCCGACCTTTTTAAACACGAGACAGATGCAATCGCTCATATACCCGCGCATACGCTCATTCCTATAAATATACACATGCACATCCTATCCCTATGAGCACCTCCGAAAGACTGAGCCGGCATATCATCTTGAGATTTACAAAGTCATTATAGGTACCTCGTCGTCGACGGAAACATCTCCTCTCATTGAATGCGCATCGCAGGAAATCCTGAAATAATTCCAGGAATAAATGCGAGCAACATGACTTCAACCTTATTTAGCTGGAAATACCACAGTTCTTCTAATCATCCAACCACAGATTGATTCACGTGATTTTTTATTTTTTACTTTACAGATAGCTTACCAAATGTGGTGGCGTGAAAGCAATCTCAAACCAGACAAAATGAAGAAAATTCTTCCTAGATGAAAAGGCAACATGCCACCTGTGACCATCTCAAGTAATGCAGGCTTAGCTAAAAATAGGATGGACGCCATGTATACATGCTTACTGTACAACCAAAATCATATGGTTTGGACATTAGACAAAGCGCAAGGTCAGGCGCTCGCGCGAACCAACCTGTAGTTGGATGGTTAGAGGGACTGTGGTATTTCGGGCAATGCTACACGTATGAGAGTTTTACAAGAGTTTTACAGGCTGGGCTGTGGGAGGGGGGGGGGGGGGGGGGGGGGAGATTAGTGAGGAGAGAGCTCAGTCCGCTAAACCCGGTAAAAAGTCTCTGTAAGTCTAGCATTTTCGATGGTATCCTCAACTCATCAGAGTTTAAATCCTGGTGCTCATTCAGTGGGAGGAGATGTTTCCGTTGACGACGAGGTGGCTCAGTCTTTCGGAGGTGCTCATAGCGATAGGATGTGCGTGTGTGCGTTTATAGAGATGAGTGTACGCTTGTGTATATGAGCGTTTGTGTCTGTATCGTGTTAAAAAATCGCTGTCACGCTTCCCGCGTGAGAAAAGAACGTTCGTAGTTGATGAGGTCCTCTAGACACGTGGTCCATCAGAGATGTGATCCTGTCAAACTGGCGGCCGTGGCGGGCTGCATGCATGCACCTTCGTCTCTCTTCTACTACTACGATCATGTGCACCTCCATCCCGTAGCAAATTAGCACCACGCACCCGCACAGAGCGAAACAACACCGATATGTACTCGGGATCGGCACTA
Source organism: Triticum aestivum (assembly GCF_018294505.1). Lineage (NCBI taxonomy): Eukaryota > Viridiplantae > Streptophyta > Magnoliopsida > Poales > Poaceae > Triticum > Triticum aestivum. Next base: position 527,489,181 of record NC_057810.1, on the reverse strand, counting down.
CGGGTGGTAGAGTCTTGCCTCGTCACGCCGAGCGATGAGACGCCGCGGGGAGGGCTCTGGCTCTCCGCGCTGGACCTGGTGCTGGCCAACAGAGGCCACACCCCTCTCGTCCACGTCTACAGCGCCAGCGACGTCGCCGCCGCCGGCGGCTTCTTCAACGTGGCCAAGCTCAAGAAGTCCATGGCCAAGGCGCTGGTGCCCTTCTACCCTCTCGCAGGCCGCCTCGGTGCGGATGGTGACGGCCGCATGGAGATTGACTGCAACGGCGAGGGCGCGCTCTTCGTGGTAGCCCGCTCTGATCGCACCGTCGAGGACTTCAGCGGCCCTTCACCGTCGTCGGAGCTGACGAAGCTGTTCTGTCCTCGCGTTCAGCCGTCGTCCATCATGTTGGCCGCGCAGGTCACCTTCTTGAAGTGTGGCGGTGTGGTCTTAGGGACAGCGGTGCACCACGCCGCCGTGGACGGCTCCAGCGCGTTCCATTTCATTGGGACGTGGGCAAGGTACTGCAGGGACGGCCAGGGCGCCGTGATAGAGCTCCCGTGCCACGACCGCGCCCTCCTCCGCGCGCGCTCCCCGCCCGCCATCCACCCCGAAACCGTCTCCATGTTCTGCAGCAAGCTAGCCATGCACGAGCACGAGTCGTCCGTCCTGTTAGAATTAATGGGCTAGGCCCATAGCAATTTCTGAAATCTTAAAGCCCATGTATAAAATGACAAGTGGTGGTGCTAAGTTTAGTCCCACCTTGGAAGTTGAGGAAGAGTTGGACCTCTTTATATAGTGGGTTCTCTCTCTCTCCACCACTCTAAGTGGTGTGTGAGAAGAGAAAAGGGAAAACCACACGCGCGCGCTCGCTCGCCTCGCCGGGGCAGGGCGTACATGCGACATGCGCGTGAATGGTCCACCGAAATCCGGTCCGTCTCCTTGCAGGAGTTTTGCCGTTTTATTTTTATGTCTTGGCAGACAAGTTTTTGATTTTTTGTCCCGTAAGTATACGAATTAAAAACCGAGTCGGTTTGAGATTGTGGTCGCGACACAATACCGCCTCTGGTCCTAATATATATACAGTTACCGGCTGCGGCCATAGATATACCGAAAAACACCTAGGGTTTTGCCTCATCTCACAACTTGCGCCGCCATCGTAGTCTACTCCATCCCAAACGCCGGCGTGCATCGGCGCGTGGGAGAGCAGGTCTTCGGAACCGTTCGTCTTTGCGATCCTGCACCGGGAGAGGACGAATTAGGTTTTTGGGAAGCGCTGTGCACGACTGCTCAAATTCGTCATCACGGGTCGTCTTCCGTCCAAGTCGGACGGTGCTACTCATCGTCGCATTCATCGCCGTCAGCAGCAAATCGTCACCAACATCGTCATCAACACTGTCGCACCCATAATAGCTAACAATCAGTACGTCCAACATCCTCTGTTCATGTCTGTTTCTACAACTATTGTTACGTGTTTGCTGCTGTTATGCATGTCTTGCTGTTCTTCTAGTTTGCTAGATTATTACATGCTAGTATCTCTTCTAGTCATGGATTATTTACTGGAATTAATCATGAACTTGCCTAATATTCCAACAATCCAAAAACCTAATTCTAGGCAATTTCCTGAGTTAACTATGGCTGGATTCGCTGATGCACTGAGACCGGATAAGTTTACCGGTGTGCACTTTAAGAGGTGGCAGGTGAAGACCACGCTCTGGCTTACTGCTCTGAAAGTTTTCCACGCTAGTGTTGATGCTCCAGAGGGAATGACCGACGAAGATCGGAGAAAATTCCAAGAAGTCAATACTATGCTTGTGGGATGCATTCTGAGTGTTCTTGCTGACCGTCTGTGTGATGTGTACATGCACATAAATGACGGAAAAATTCTGTGAGATGCACTGAATGCAAAATTCGGTGCAACAGATGCAGGCAGTGAACTGTACATCATCGAGAGTTTTCATGACTAGAAGATGGTGAATAACCGTTCTGTGGTTGAACAAGCTCATGAGATACAGTGCATTGTGAAGGAACTTGAACTCCTTAAATGTGTTCTACCCGACAAATTCGTGGCTGGGTGCATGATTGCAAAGTTGCCTCCTCCATGGAGGAATTTTGCCACAACTCTGAAGCATAAGAGACAGGAGATATCAGTTGAAAATCTGATTGCATCTCTTGATGTTGAAGAAAAAGCTCGGGCTAAAGATACCACTGAAAAAGGAAGTGAGGTTCAGCCTACTGCTAACATGGTGCAGAGGTACCCACAGAACAAGAACAAAGGGAAGAATAAACCTGTTTTCAACAAGCCTACCAAGACTACTACCTTCAAGAAGAAGAAGTTCAACAAGGCTGAGCTAGAGTGCTACGCTTGTGGGAAGCCTGGACACTTTTCCAAGGAATGCCCTGAACGTGCAGACCGCAGAGGGAAAACAAGCTCCAAGACTGTCAACATGGTGACCGCTAGCAATACTGATGGGTATGGTAATTTACCTATTGTGCTTTCAGTATTTTAATCATCTTCGTGGTGGATTGATTCGGGTGCTAACGTTCATGTGTGTGCTGACATCTCCCTGTTTACTTCTTATCAGGTCGCAAGGGATTCTTCCGTCCTAATGGGGAATGGGTCACATGCTTCTGTTCGTGGTATTGGCACGGTGGATCTGAAGTTTACTTCGGGAAAGATCGTGCAACTAAGGAACGTGCAGCATGTCCCTACTATGAATGTCGAGATGGATTTAAGGTAGTTTTAGAGTCCAATAAAGTAATCGTGTCAAGATTTGGACAATTTATAGGAAAAGGCTATGAGTGCGGAGGCTTGTTTCGCTTTTCTCTTTCAGATTTTTGCAATAAGTCAATAAACCAAATTTGTGCTAGTGTTAATGATGATGCAAGTATTTGGCACTCTCGTTTATGTCATATTAATTTTGGTTTAATGTCTCGGCTATCCAGCATGAGTTTAATTCCGAACTTCATAGTTGCCAAAGGTTCTAAGTGCCATAGTTGTGTGCAATCTAAGCAACCTCGAAAGCCTCATAAGGCTGCCGAGGAGAGAAACTTGGCACCTCTAGAACTCATACATTCTGATCTTTGTGAGATGAATGGTGTGTTGACAAAAGGTGGAAAGAGATATTTCATGACTTTGATTGATGATGCGACTAGATTTTGCTATGTTTATTTGTTGCAAACTAAAGATGAAGCATTAGACTACTTTAAAATCTATAAAGCTGAAGTTGAAAATCAACTAGAGAGAAAGATCAAGCGTCTTAGGTCCGATCGTGGTGGAGAGTATTTTCCAAAAGTTTTTGATGAATTTTGTGAGGAACATGGTATTATTCATGAGAGGACGCCTCCCTATTCACCTCAATCAAATGGAGTGCCGAGAGGAAAAACCGCACATTGACTGACTTGGTGAATGCCATGTTAGACACTGCTGGTTTATCTAAGGCATGGTGGGGGGAGGCTCTATTGACTTCATGTCATGTCCTGAATAGAGTTCCCAACAATAACAAAGAGAAAACCCCTTATGAGGAGTGGGTTGGGAGAAAACCATCACTTTCTTATTTGCGCACTTGGAGATGTTTGGCAAAGGTCAATATTCCTATTCCTAAGAAACGCAAACTTGGACCAAAGACAGTGGATTGTGTCTTTCTAGGGTATGCTCAACGGAGCATTGCTTATAGGTTTTTAGTGGTAAAATCTGAAGTACCTGATATGCATGTTGATACTATAATGGAATCTCATGATGCAACATTTTTTGAGAACATATTTCCTATGAAAGATATGCATAGCATTGCTAGATTTTCTTCTGAGTTAATTCTTGAATCTAGTACAACTGATGAATATTTCGAACAATCACATGAGGAAGTCCTTGAGAAGGATAACAATGGAGTTCCTAGAAGGAACAAGAGACAAAGGATTGCAAAATCCTTTGGTGATGATTTCATTGTATACCTTGTGGACGACACACCCAAGACGATTGCAGAAGCATATGCATCTCCGGATGTAGATGATTGGAAAGAAGCTGTTCATAATGAGATGGACTCAATTCTTTCTAATGGAACTTGGGAACTAACTGTTAGACCATATGGTTGTAAACCTGTGGGCTGTAAGTGGGTGTTCAAAAAGAAGCTAAAGCCTGATGGTACTATTGATAAGTACAAGGCGTGGCTAGTGGCCAAGGGCTACACTCAGAAAGAAGGCGAAGATTACTTTGACACCTATTCACCCGTTGCTAGAATGACCACCATTCGAGTGTTACTTTCCTTGGCTGCCTCTTATGGTCTTATCATTCATCAAATGGATGTAAAGACAGCTTTTCTCAATGGAGAGTTGGAAGAGGAGATCTATATGGATCAGCCTGACGGGTTTGTGGTAAAGGGTGAAGAAAGAAAGGTGTGCAAGTTGTTAAAATCTTTGTATGGTCTGAAACAGGCACCTAAGCAATGGCATGAGAAGTTTGAAAGAACTTTGACTTCTGCAGGATTTGTCATTAACGAGGCTGATAGGTGTGTTTACTATCGCCATGGTGGGGGCAATAGTGTCATATTATGTTTGTATGTGGACGACATACTGATCTTTGGTACAAACATTAATGCAATTAATGAGGTCAAGTCTTTTCTATCAAAAAGTTTTGACATGAAAGATCTGGGAGAAGCCGATGTAATTCTAAACATCAAACTTATTAAGGATGAGAGTGGGATTACATTAACTCAATCTCACTATGTTGAGAAGGTCTTGAACCGATTCGGTTTTATGGATAGCAAGCCTTCTCCAACACCTTATGATCCCAGCGTGACACTCAGAAAGAACAAGAAAGAAACGAGAGATCAATTAAGATACTCTCAAATTGTCGGTTCACTCATGTACTTAGCTAGCGCTACAAGACCAGATATCTCTTTTGCTGTGAGCAAACTGAGTAGGTTCATGTCCAACCCGGGTGATGATCATTGGCATGCACTAGAAAGGGTCTTGCGCTATCTGAGAGGTACTATGAGTTACGGAATTACTTATTCAGGGCATCCTGCTGTGCTAGAAGGATATAGTGATTCAAATTGGATCTCCGATGTTGATGTACTTTACGCAACAAGTGGGTATGTATTTACTCATGGTGGTGGCGCAGTGTCATGGAGGTCTTGCAAGCAAACCATATTGACGAGGTCAACTATGGAAGCAGAATTAACTGCTTTGGACACAGCTACTGTTGAGGCAGAATGGCTGCGTGAGCTCTTGATGGACTTGCCGGTTGTTGAAAAACCTGTACCGGCTATTCTTATGAATTGTGATAACCAAACGGTTATAGCTAAAGTGAACAATTCTAAAGATAATGCAAAGTCATCAAGACACGTGAAAAGACGTTTGAAGTCTGTCAGGAAGTTGAGAAACTCCGGAGTAATAACTGTTACATATATACAAACAGACAAAAACCTGGCAGATCCCTTTACAAAGGGACTATCACGAAATGTGATACATATTGCATCGAGGGAGATGGGTATGAGACCCATAGATGTTACGCCATAGTAGCAACCCAACCTTTGTGATCGGAGATCCCGTGAATTAGGATCTGGGAAGAACAAGCTATTGGTTAACTGAGGAGAGTAATAACGTATGATCGTCTCCAAGTGAAGATGCAAAACTCATAGAGCTGTAAGGCTCAGATCTGTAAGGCAGGTCGGCAACATGCCTTAATGTGGTTCTATTGGCTATAATTAGCAAAGATGCTGTCCTACAGAGCAGTCTTGAAAGAACACACCTATATGAGTTCTGACTGTAAACGTCGCAGTCTATGAGATTTGGGTGATCTCTAGTAAACTCACGAAGAGACCAGGGAGTATGACGTATAAGCTCCAAACCGCGGGGTAGCCTATTGGCAGTTAGGTACTGGTTAAGACTTTGAGTGAAACCTGTTCACACAAAACTAGCAATTCAAGGCATAGTCCATTGTCAAGTTGTGAATGGATGTAGCTTAAAGTTCTAGGCAGAAGTTCAACTTAACAGTCTCTGCTGAAACACTGGTATATTAAACAAGTGGTGAGAGAAGGCAAATCTCGAAATGGGTATTTGAGATCTGGTGGGGGATTGTTAGAATTAATGGGCTAGGCCCATAGCAATTTCTGAAATCTCAAAGCCCATGTATAAAATGACAAGTGGTGGTGCTAAGTTTAGTCCCACCTTGGAAGTTGAAGAAGAGTTGGACCTCTTTATATAGTGGGTTCTCTCCACCACTCTAAGTGGTGTGTGAGAAGAGAAAAGGGAAAACCGCACGTGCGTGCTCGCTCGCCTCGCCTGGCCTGGCCGGGCCGGGCCGGGGCGGGGCGGGGCGGGGCGGGGCGAGGCGGCGCGTACATGCGACATGCGCGTGAATGGTTCGCCGAAATCCGGTCCGTCTCCTTGCAGGAGCGCAGCTTCCTTTTGCCATTTTATTTTTATGTCTTGGCAGACAAGTTTTTGATTTCTTGTCCGGTAAGTATACGAATTAGGAACCGAGTCGGTTTGGGATTGTGGTCGCGACACAATACCGCCTCTGGTCCTAATATATATACAGCTACCGGCTGCGACCATAGATATACCAAAAAACACCTAGGGTTTTGCCTCATCTCATAACTTGCGCCGCCATCGTAGTCTACTCCATCCCAAACGCCGGCGTGCATCGGCGCGTGGGAGAGCAGGTCTCCGGAACCGTTCATCTTTGCGATCCTGCACCGGGAGAGGACGAATTAGGTTTTTGGGAAGCGCTATGCGCGACTGCTCAAATTCGTCATCACGGGTCGTCTTCCGTCCAAGTCGGGCGGTGCTACTCATCGTCGTATTCATCGCCGTCAGCAGCAAATCGTCACCAACATCGTCATCAACACTGTCGCACCCATAATAGCTAACAATCAATACGTCCAACATCCTCTGTTCATGTCTGTTTCTACAGCTATTGTTACGTGTTTGCTGCTGTTATGCATGTCTTGCTGTTCTTCTAGTTTGCTAGATTATTGCATGCTAGTATCTCTTCTAGTCATGGATTATTTACTGGAATTAATCATGAACTTGCCTAATATTCCAACACGTCCTCGCGACCAAGGTCATCACCATCTCCGGTGACCAGCTATACGCCCTCAAGCGCCACTGCGGCGGCGCTAGCACATTCTGCGCCGTGAGCGCCCTCTTGTGGCAGTGCGTATGCATTGCCCGCCAGCTGGACCCGGACGCCACAACGCGCATGAACTTCCCGGTAGACATCAGGCATCACGTTAAGCCGCGGCTCCCGGGTAGCTACTTCAGCAACGGGGTCGTGAACGTGTTCGCCACCACCGCGGTGAAGGACGTCGTGTCGGAGACACTAGCCTCCGTCGCGAGCAGGGTGAAGGCCACGACGGAGCAGCTCGACGACGAGCTGCTGAGGTCGGCTGTGGACTACTTCGAGATGGAGGCGGCGAAGGGCGGGCGACCGGAGGAGAGAGGAAACCTGCCGGAGACGGAGCTGCGGATGAACAGTTGGTTCCATCTGCCCATATATGACGCGAACTTCGGGTGGGGGAAGCCGCGGGTGATGACGCGGGCGGAGACTGTGCGCGGCGGCTGGGTGTACGTGATGGCTGGCTGCGGCGATGGCAGCGCACGCGTACTAATCTCTTTGGAGGCGGCGACTCTCAAGAGGTTACAGCGTTCGCTTGCTGTATGCCGAGTTCAAACTGGCATCGTACATGCGAGGTTGTGATATGCTTGCACGTGATTAAATCAATCAATTGTCCTCCTCGATTTCATTCTAGCGTGCGGTAATATTATTTTACTCCTTTCGATTCATATTACTTGTCGCTCAAACAGATGTATATAGATAGAAGAAGTATTTTTGTGTTTTGTTTCATAAGTGTACAAGACTACCAAGTAGTCAGCTTGGTAAGCCATCACCAAAAAAATGCAAAAAAGGTGTACAAGACTATAAGTACTCGAAGATGTAGTTAGTATTTTTTTAAGAGATAAGAGATGTAGTACTTAGTTTCTTTAAGCATGTGTGTGATTGAGCTAGAGATATGTGTATTGTGGGCCGTGCTACGACTGGGCCGGTTGATGCGCTAGAAAGATCGACCGCCTCCTAGACTGTCGGGGGAACCGGAAATAATCGTCAAATCTTGCAACAAGTCCAGTGTTGAGCTCGTCGCTCTACAACAACGGCCTTGTTGTAATCTTTCTTTTTCTCCCTCCGATCTTCTATTACTTGTTGCTTGTTGCGCTTGGTCTTCTCCAACGAGAGTCTTATTGCAAAAATCTTTTTCAAACCATTTTCTTTTGCAATAAAGGCCATATTGCAGAATTCTTTTGCAACAAAGGTCGTGTTGCGAAAACTTTTGCAACAGAGGTCCTGTTGTAGAATATTTTTTTGCAACAAAGCCCGTGGCGTGAAGGGATGGTGCACTACAAAAAATATGTCAACTTATGACCTTGACTATTGGTCACTGAAAGGTCATTGTTTTTCATTTGCGACCTTTTTGTGACCAAAAACAGAAGGTCAAAAGCTGGCGGCGTAAACTGAAATTAACGACCTTCTCTGTGAGAAGGTCGTAGACGTTTATGACCAAAATAGAATGTCGTGGAACCCATGACCTTTTTTTTGGTCACTGGTTGTCTGTCTAGGCCACGTCGGATCCGACGTGGCAATCTAACGTGGCGAAACTACGACCAATTGAAAAGGTCACTGACAAGAATCAGCCCGGTCCGATTGACTGTTTTACATGGGCCGAGCCCAACAATTGGAACATTTTTATTTTTTTTCTCAGTTAATTTTGGTCAGCTACATGGGCCAGACCCAAGATTTTAGCCTTTTTATTTTTGGGCCGTGGCCTTTTTAGTCCGTTGATTTTCTAGTGTCAGCTATTATATATTGGGGTATCACTAGTAAGCAAGGCCCCACATGTCATGCTTATCTCAAAATTTGTCCCACATGTCAGAAATTTCGGAATTTGTTGAACAACCATTATAACTTGGACCCTCTTGTCAGGTTTCCATTTCACGAGTATTTAAATCACATACACAATCATTATTTTGAACAGACCAGAGAGCAAATGAAATTCATCCAAAATAACACTACATTAGTCTATTATAATTGTTACAGTATACTACAACCCAGATATGCCTACAATTACAACACATAATATGCTACTCTTTGTTCATATGCTTCACAGCTTCAGCCTTGGATTCGCACTTCACTGTGCAAAGAATAAGAATGAAAATATAAGAATAAGAATGTGTATAGAACATCAAACAGTAGCCAATGGGAGATCCAATAACTTGTAAGCAAGAATTGACAGCAAATGCCATGTAGATAGATAGTATGGCTAACACTAGCCAGTATGTGTTCATGGAGTGACAAAATTTCTCACTAGCTAGGATATTTTTTCGGTATATAGTATACTGACATGTGCAGCTAAATTGATCATAGAAATGAAAAAAACTATAAGAACGAGTTCATTCAGAATCCAGGCATGTCAAATTTTAAGCACTAGCCGAACAGATCTAATAAACCAGACCATAATCGGCATGCATCAGGATTTATGGTTCTAGAAAAACAGTAAGGATACGGAGATACATGCATCAAGCATACCAGCTACTACAATAAGAGGTCAAGATGCTCGAGGAACTGTAGGGAGTATGCACCCCGGCAGTCGTGCAGTAGCTAGGGATTGAGGAGGATGAGCTTGCTCCCATTGTACCTGGATGGTAGACAAGAAAACAAGTTATGGCAGTGTTGTATCCATTGTACCTGGGTCGTATTTAGGTACACAATAGCTAATATGTCAATAAAAAGTACTCAATAGCTACAATGTATAGGTTACACGTATGAACGGAAGATTCAACAAAGGCATGTTGATAAAACAGTGAAAACAATGGTATCCGGTATTACCGCCATGCATGAGCACTTATTAATATTTATATTCTTCACCACAGCAACCTATAACCACCTATGCTCATTGTTACAAATCTATGCATAGTTACAAAAAATACACCTATGTATTTGAAACCAGAATAGATTTCTCACTCAAATCTGAATATATTGGTTTCTCCTCCAAACTATTGAAATCTCAGGCCTCTAATTCGCTAGTTTCTTAGGCAACAAACATCATTGCAAATTTGCAATGCAGCATAGATAAACCAAATGTAACATCAGAAACAACAAGGTAGAATTATCTAGACCACATGTTTACCAGCAAAAAAAAATCTAGAACACATGTTCGACCGAAATGCACTACTGTATTCTCGTAATATTAACATAGAGGAACTGCGTCTATTAGACGACCTCCACAAGGACCAAGCATCCACACTGCACAAACAACACGCTCGCATGCAGAGAAACAGAGCTCAGGCAGTAGCAAATAAACATTGATGGATTACCCACCGTGCATAGACCAATCAGGAACAACAACAACAGGAGGTAGTAGAAGTAAAAGAGGGAGGGCACTATCGTGCACAGGGCCACGACCAGGAGTCGGGGAGGACGGGGCCGGAGTCGGTGAAGAGGCCATTATCCTCCGTGTGGTGCATGCCGTTGCCGTTGGAGTCATGCATTTTGGGAACTCCTATAAATGAGATGGAAAACAGATTAGTCATAAGTAAACAATCAATGTTTGCATCAGTACTTTGACACTTGCAAGTAATACATCACTCACTTAAAACAAGTAAGGTCAAATAGATACATGACATGACACAGGAGTAGATGTTGCCAGTCAAAGATGGAACTTGTATAGACCTTTAAAAAAACCATACAAGTCAGTGATGCTCCAACACAACACTCATGGACTAAAATAACAAGATAAAAAGATGTTGCCAGACAAAGATGGCATTTGTATAGACCTTGAAAAAAAACATACAAGTCAGGGATGCATACTGATTTTACTAATATGTTATAATTGTCTACTCTCAAGTTGCAGCATCACTTTGCAACATGCTACACTCTTAGGTATGTTAAGCAGCGCCTATTTATCTGAACTTAGTGTTGATAAAAAGTGTCTGCTAAATTCCATAGGGCAACATATGAAGGTGAGGAGATTTATTCCTCATGACACTACAGGTATATATCAAGAACACAAACTAATGGGTATATATATGCATGCTTAGATCTCCCTCATACTTGAAATTTTAAGGATACACAACCATACTTAGATCTCCCTCTACATCACCACTAGGACTTGCATTAACTTGACCACCAGTAACTAAAAGCCATAGTAATTGACAAGATTTGCATCAAGCCAAACTTACAGAGCTAGTACTGCTTGTTGGTCTTCTTGGCGACATGCCCAACACTTGCAGCCACGGCGTCTTGGTCAGTCTCGGCGACATGCCCAGCAATTGGCTCCGACACGGCTCCGATGCCGCCGACTGACGTACGAGGGTGACCACGGTCGGAACCTGCCTAGACGCGCGCGAATGGGGTCTCCACAACCAGGTCCGCCAAAGTCGCGTGTTGCGCCGCCGGCCGTCGTGACGGCCTTGACTTGCTGGCCATCGCCTGATTTCGCTCCCCCACCCGCTGCTCCGCCTGCAGGTATATATACCAATAAAATGAGGTAAAATGAGAACCAACAGAGCACTTTTTGTATTACCAGAACAAAACTGAAATTCAAACAATAACATGGCCCTTGGTATGGAAATAATTCTACAGGTATATACCAATAAAATGAGGTGAAATGAGAACCAACAACACAATGTCCAAAAAAGGCCAGCAGGATGAAGCTATAGCCAACTAGCTATGCACCATCGGTGTCTGTACGGCCAGCTCAGAAGCATAACACAGCTAACATAAGGAGCGACACAACAGTTGTTGTGCTACCACAGAAAAATTGGGATTCAAACCTAACATAGCCCTAGTATCGAAATAAAAATGCTAGCAGAGTGATGCTTGCTGCTGATCCTTTTTACTACATGGCCATTCGGTGTCGTCGCCCAGTAATAAATCCTGAGTGCAAAGAGGACCCCCTGCTCTAGCGAGTGGACTAACGAAAAAGAGACGATTAAGGTTCTCATTACTGCCACAAAACCCACAATGCTGTATTTTGGGTTGAGATGCTCTAATCATCCTTTTCCTCCTTTTACTAATGCTCTTGACCATGTACAACGCACACATTCTACCATCAAAATGAAAATATAGCACCAACAAACATATTGCTAACCACCGAACACATATTGGACAAGAACAAACAACAACCAAATCAAACAGATTTGCAAGCATACAACAGAACCGTATATATAGCAAGTAATGAAAGATGAGCCTATTTATTTCGAATCATCCCCTCTCAAGATCCTAACAACCTGTAGTGACCAAAAGCACCCTACCAGTACTAGATGAGGTCATGCAAACAAGCAAGGAGGGCAAAACACTGGGTACAGCACATTCACTGCACTGATGTGATAGTCAAGCAGTACTAGACATGGCCCAAGCACAGTACTAACATTCAGCTCATCTACTAGTTCACTGACGAATTTGGTCCTTGGTTTAACCAAAGCAGCATCCCCAGTGAACTCATCTGGTCACCACACTGACTGAATTGCGGTTGCGGGCACTAGTATTTTTTGTATTCGGACTCAAATCTGGAAGTAGAAGGCACTGGCGAGGAGGAAAGAGGTGATTAGACAAACTCTTGGCGTGGATGGTGTAACGCCCCAGATTCGATGCGCCAGGTGTCCGCCAGTTATTCACCATCGTTGTCATGTCATTTGCTTGCGTGTTGCATTTTTCCATGTCATCATGTGCATCTCATTTTGCATACGTGTTCGTCTCATGCATCCGAGCATTTTCCCCGTTGTCCGTTTTGCAATCCGACACTCCTATGTCCCCCGGCGCCCCCTCTTGTCTATTTTCGTGAGCGGGTGTTAAACGTTCTCGGAATGGACCGAGGCTTTCCAAGTAGCCTTGGTACACCACCGGTAGACCGCCTGTCAAGTTTCATGCCATTTGGAGGTCGTTTGATACTCCAACGGTTAATCGGGTAACCGCAAAGGCCTCTTTTGGGTTGCAGCCCAACACCCCTCCAAAACACCCCAATAACCCATCTAAGTCACTTCCATGCTATCCGTCGTCGGATCACGATCGTGTGGGCGAAAATTACACTCCATTTGGAGTCTCCTACCTCCCTTTACCTATAAATAGGTGCTCCCCTCCGAAAATTCCACAGATCAAACCCTAGCCTCGCTCCCTCTCCGCCGTCGGACACGTCCGGGCGGAGCCGGACGCGTCCGTCACCAAGCCCCAGCCACTCCGAGCATGCCATGTGGCCCCGGCCGCCGCGCGCCGCCGCCGGCCCGCTCGGCCCATGCGAGCCCCCGCGGCTCGCACCGCGCCCGCCGCCGCCCGCTCCCGCGGATCGCCGCGCCCGCCGCCCGTCGGCACCGCGTGCGCCGCCGCCTCCCTCCACGGCTCCTCCGTGCCGCCGCCGACCGCGCCTCACCGGCCGCCGTCTCCGGTGACCTCGACCCCGCCGCCTCTCGCAGCGCTGCCCGACCCGGCGCGCCCGAGCCGCCGTTCGCCGCCGCCCGTCCGCCTCCGCCGTCGGTCGGCGTCGGTTCCGGCCAGATCCAGCCGGCCCCGACCCGATAACCTCCCCCCGAGCCTTCTCCGGCCGCCGCGAACTCCAACTCCGGTGAGCCCGCGCCCGATCCAGATCTGGGAGACGGTTGACTTTCCTCCCACCTCTATTTTTCCGCTAAGTCCCAAATTTATCACATTCTGAAGCTCTGTTCATCGCATCATAACTCTGCATCTGTAGCTCCGTTTCATTCGCTTGATATACCAAAATGTTCATCAGGTTGTGCTCTTCATTTTGTTCCATTGGGTCATGTTTATTTCTGGTCATCTCGATGCCCAAATCTCTGATGCAAGAGTGCTATATAATGTTAGTTTCTGATTCTTAACAGATTGTGGGCATTTGTCATTTTCACTACATTTATTATGTGCATCTTATGGGAATGAGCTCTACATGTGTTTTGTACTATGCCATGTCTTATTTACAGAGGTGCTTGCCATGTATTTTTGTGATCAATTTGGTGACTAGCACAAGCATGCAAACTAGGCTTCGTGATGTTGCTGATTTCAGTCCCTGATCTGCTATATCATGATGCTATGTAAACCTGCTGCTACAAGTCATTCTATGCATAATCTGGAGATGTTCACTATGGATGTTTTGTTATACATGTCATTCTCTATCCATCCATGCCCCTGGTTGCATTTATAGCCTGCTGTAGCTTGTTGTAATCATGCTCCAAAGTTGCTAAATAATGTTGCTGTCAGCCTATTAACATGAAGTTTAGTTTTGCCATGAGCTTTGCTAGTGATCCATGAACCCTATGAACTTGTTCTTGCCATGCTTAGCTTCATAAACATATCTTCATACTATTGGTTTCCTTGTCATGCCATGTATTACTCTGTGGTGAGTGGTACAATCTCACCAACATGCCTACTTATCGTTGTTCCTGCCATGTTTGAATCTGTCATATCATTTGCCATGTTTACGTAGGTGCGATCATATCTTTTTATCCTTTTTGGCTCATGGTCAGTAAAGGACTTTTGTTCTATGTATTTAGTAGTATCATTCCATGCCTTTGTTCGCCATGACAAGTTCCTGCAGCATGTTGTTTGATAGCTCTAAACATTGCAACCTGATGTTATTTCTGCTAAGCCTGTAAACTGTTATTATATGTTATTCCATGCCTTTGTTTAATCATAGAAACATCAAAAGTTTTTCAAGATTCAACCACTAGCTAGGAACTATCAAGCCCGTCATTTTGACCGCATTTTAAAACGGGCATAAAAAATTCAAAAAATTGGAAAACCTTTGCATTGTGTCATTATATGTGACCAAGTTTCCAGGAAAAACAATAAATTTGTAATACGACAATTATTTTAAAAAAGTGTTCTAAAAAACGAGCTATCATGCATGAAGATTCATGACTTTCAAGCCAAATGATCAATCTTATGGCCACATTCATGGCATAGTTTTTTCAAATGATCTCATATTGTGCACAAGGGTGCATCTTGGAATTCCAAACAATGTTGCCTAAGGGAGTTTTTATTTTCTTTACACGGAATATTCATTTTCCATTTTTCGAGTGCCTGAAATGAGTTTTTTTTGTGAAGGACCTATCATATATTTGTAGCAAAATTGGACCAAATCAATTTTATAAAATACTAGGCCATATTTAATGCACAATTGACAAAATGGTTGGGTGTCAAAAGTTTTGATCCACCCCTGGTGAAAAAGAGAAATTCCCGCCGGTACAGTAGGAAGCGGGTCAAATTTGAACTGCAGCTGCCTCATAGTTTGCTCTTTATTTTTTCCAAAAATCATTTCTAGGTACATAAGTACCTATTTAATCATAAATACATGGTTTGGTGGCGATACGTCGAGGTTTGGATGGTGGCTGAGGGCCCCAACTCTAGAGCGCGTAAACTCGCATGCCCGCCGCGTGACCGTGGCGTTGCCATGTGTTCTGGGCGGCCTAGGCATGTCTAGTGGGTTAGGCACTCCCAAGGTAGGTGCTAGGAAGAAAATCACAACATAAGATTGTCACGAGGAGACCGATCGATGCTCAAACATGAAGAAGCACCCAAGTGTTTGATTAGCGGTACGGGAAATGCACATGGCTAATGGGTGTGAGTTTTGGCTGAGGATGATCAGTTACTAAGAAGACCATCTTCACAAAATTTCAGCTCAAATGGATGAGCCTAGGTGGTACTTGCTTTGCAAAGTACCACACTGGACATAAATACGAATGTTGAAGCTGGGCTCAAAATATTGAATGGATTGAGCTGGCGTTTGGTGGAGGATGGTTATTTGGGCATAGGAAAGCATGTAGAAAATGGATACCATTTGGACATGCCAAAGTGGTACTTCCTTCACAAAGTGTTTTTCTGAACAAAATAGGAAAATGAATATTTTTGAATTAATTTTAAACTAGGCAAGGAAGGTTTTTTTACATATTTGATGAAGATATGACCCAAAGAATTTATGAGATTTTTTTGGGAATTTTGGGAATGACAGAAATATAGGTTGCTTCACAACCTAGGGCAAAAACTGCCACATGGACATGACACATAGGCAAAACTGATGAGGTGGCGCCTAGTCATAGCAACCCACCACAACTTACAAGGTTATGACCATCTATATTGGTCACGATCAGCTAGAAATAAGGCAGCGGACCAGTGCTATCTGCTTTATGACCATTTCATCTAAGGAAATTACGACATTTCTGACCAAAATGGTCGTTATAGTTTAGGGTTTGGAGCCCCCCCGAACAGCTTTTGACCAATTGGTCTGAAATGGTCATAGATCTATGACCAATTCTTCCAGGGACACTGACAGTAGGTCACTAGTTGACATATTTCTTGTAGTGGTGCCAGCGGCTGCAAGAGCTTGAGGTGGTGGTGGCCATGGCCGACGATGGACGAGGTGGGTGTTAGCATCGGATGGCAGCCGCGCATGTTTCAGGCGTGTTGCCTGTCATCGTGGTGGTGCCACTCGCATCTTAGGTGCTCAGGCGCGTCACTCACCGCCATGGGACAGATCACAAGCAATGGCCCAAGAGCATTACCGGTCGCTGTGGTGGTGCCGCTCACAGCTTCGATGCTCTAGGCGCGCCACTCACCGCTGTTATCACTTGTGGTGGATGGACTTGGGAAGTCCGTTAACACTTGCAAGCATCGTCGTGGTTTGCAACATTTGAACATATCGCAGCCAGTGGCCCACACACTTGCAAAAAAATGGGGAAGAAAAGAGTGGAGGGGAGAGATCAGTGAAGAGATGATATTGGCAAGGTAGAGGTGCGTGGACACCACTGGTGACATGTGTTGTTCAGGGGAGGCATACGTCGCGTTGGAGTTTCTGCCGGCTAAACCGAAGCTTTTCCGATTTTCTATTTGCTAGCTTTCAGGCTCAACGGAATATTTGTGTCAATAACAAGCACATTTTTTCACCCTTCATGGCTAGATTTATTTCATACTCCCTCCATTCCGAAATATAGGGTGTATAGTTTTTGGCACGGAAATTAAAGAACGCACGTGGAGGGAAAATTTCACAAGTTTTTGGCGAGATTGCACTTGACTAATTGACATGAGAAAATAGTGGATCTTGACCTATATAGGGAAATGTAATCAAATCCCTTAAAAATATTCAAACGACTCGTGAAATGTAATACACCTTATATTTTGGACTTTTTCTCAAAAATCTATACACCTTATATCAAGGAATGGAGGGAGCATCAAATAAGAATACATCATAGTAAACTGTTAACAAGTCTTGCTACTTAGCGATGTTCTCTGGTTCCACGCAGGCACCTCATCGGTGACTTATACTTGAAAGAGTTGAGGCTCGTTGCACATCCGCTTATTCATTTGGCTGGTGATTCTAGACAGGTACTGGACTTCCGCCCGTCTTTCTCGGCATGGTCTACCTCACAATGGCTCATGTGTCTTCTGTTATTAGACCATGAAGTTTATGCAGCATCTATTGATCACGTGCCCCTTCTCCCGTCAGGTCTGGCATGACATCCTTTCCTAGTGCAAGGTCAAAATACCCCCTATCTTCCGCCTCTGATGAGTCCCTTGATTGGTGGGCCTTCGTCGTCTATGATTTCCCGACCAGACTTCAAAAGGGACTCACCTCCGTTGTTCTTCTCATTGCCTGCTCCCTTTGGAAACACATAACGCTTGCGTATTAGACAACAAGCACCCCTCCACCTCTCTGCTCGTTCAAACCATCAAAGAGGAAGCATGCATTTGGGCTACAGCGGAAGCCAAAGGGCTAGATAATCTAATGCCACAAGGATGATTTTTTTAGAGGTTGAGCATCCCCTTATCTTTAGCTCCTGCAACTCCCTCTATGCCTCCTTATGTATGTAGATAGTTGTTGCCTTGTCCTATTTCACTCTTCCTACCTATCAATGGAATGATATGCAATTGTGTATTCATGAAAAAAAACTTTAACAAAAAGGGGGTTTGTCTATCCAAAAGCCTGGAGGATGAATCCTAGCTTAGCATAGATAGCTAAACCATGAGCAAGATGACTAGTCTCTCGTGCACAACACTAGTTAATAAACCCCTTACCAGTGGTGTGTAGGTGGCACGCTGCTAGTATTGTGCCACTGGTAAATGGTTACTAGTGGTGTGCCAAGACACGCCACAATTAACACGCTACTAGTAACACAAGACCTACTGGTGTACACGCTATTTACACGCAGGTAGAAACACAAAACACTGGTGGCGTGTGAAGTACTGGGTACACCACTATTTTTTGCCCGTTTAAAAAATTATTATATATTTGCGGCACACCACTATCGTACAAGTGATCGTGAACGTGTTGATGTGTGAAAGCATTGGTGGCGTTCACCTACTAGTACACACCACTAATATATTTTCAGGGCATGAAATTGCCATGGCAGTGTCTTCTGCTGTCGTGTTAGCGTTTGCACATTTGATTGATTTATTTCGGTAAAGGGTGGATTTTATTGATTCAAATTGAAGCATCAAGTAGATACAAAACACAATGAGTACAAACCCGGCCTCTGCATAGCTAGGATGCACACAACCAACACCAAACACACCCATAAGAAAACACGCCGGCAAATAGCAAAGTCATACAAGACCAAAGTTATGCCTTAGCAAGAAAAAAACCCGAATTGATCAAAACAATGGTCGACAAACTATGAGAACAACCATATCTGCACTAGCCTTCTCTTGACACCACAGGGACAACACGATTCTTCAACGGGAATGCCTTCAATAAGGAAATGACACTCAAGCGCAACCATCACCAGATCCAACCTCCAAAGGTTAGACTCTAGGTTTTCACCCTGAAGAACAAGTCCGAGCATATCCAATCAACGCCTTCAACAAGGTAACGATGCAAGAACATCATCATTGCGAGGTATAACCAACTCGGGTCTGACCTAGGGTTTTCACCCCGGAGCTCAAGACCAGGTACTCAAGCAGCAACACCACATCGAAGTCAAACATGTGTTGTCGTCCCCACTTTTCCGTGATCCCAGTAGCTACCTGCATCGATCTAGAAGTCTCATTGCCTCCATTGCACATTTGTACCCTCTACATCAAGTTGCATCCATAAATTGCATTAGACCATCATCAAAGGTGAACTAGTATGAGCGAGAGCTGCCAAAACCCACAACGGGGCATTCTGGTTGCATCCCACGGTTTTGCCGGTACAAGCCACCGACAATAGCCATCAAATCTAAAGAGTTTCTCCGATGTCCACCACAATTTGCAGCTCAAGTGACCGACCAATTTTGTCATAAGGAGAAAACCATGCAAATCCAACACTCGACGGCATTCGTCGATTTGATCAGATGCGACAACTACCGAGAAGAGGAACGTTCATCCCCAAACCTCGCGGAGCACCCGCCGGGAGAGCCGCCTGCACCACCGCTACCAACGTCATGCCTCGAAGTACACAAACCCCAGCCGCCTGCAAGGTCCAGATGGATAGCGCCCAACTCCAGTAGCAAGGACGCACCCCACCTGATGTCGGCCACCACGCTCTAAGGCGTGGAGGAGCCCAGCCCGTTGGTGGAAGATCGGGATCAGGAGCAGGGCAAGAGGACCCCAATAAGGGATGCATGAGGTCCCGTCGAGCGCTGTGCTAGGGTATTTTGGTTGTTGCCCATTGTGTCCATGAAGGGGAGGGCCAGGGCAGTGCCAGAGAGCTCATGCGTCGTCGCGGCAGGGCCGGGCGATGGCAGCGACGGGACGAGCATGAAAGAAAGAAGTGGAACTGTAGAAGAGCCCCGCCGTCAACTAACATTGTCAGGGCTTTACCCGGCGGAACTGTCACCGGCAGCGGCGAGGGAAAGATGGCTGCAGGCTGAACAAAGGGCGGCGGCGGCTGTACGCCCCCTGTGACGCCCTAGGTAGGGTACACGGGCGTAATTCACACATTTGGTTGATATATCAATATATGTATGTGATAAATAGATAATTTGATGTACCACATTTTATTGAATCCATCCAAATTACAACACATACATGAAGGAAATATGCCCTACAAGCAATAATAAACTTATTATTTTATATTTCCTTATTCATGATTCATGCCACAATTGTATCGATCGGAAACTTAAATACATGTGTGAATACATAAAAAAATACCATGTCCCTAGTAAGCCTCTACTAGACTAGCTCGTTGATCAAAGATGGTTAAGGTTTCCTAACCATGGACACGAGTTGTCATTTGACAACGGGATCACATCATTAGGAGAATGATGTGATGGACAAGACCCATCCATTAGCTTAGCATAATGATCGTTCAGTTTTATTTCTATTGCTTTCGTCATGTCAAATACATATTCCTTCGACTATGAGATTATGCAACTCCCGGATACTGGAGGTATGCCTTGTGTGCTATCAAACATCACAACGTAACTGGGTGATTATAAATATGTTCTACAGGTATCTCCAAAGGTGTTTGTTGAGTTGGCATAGATCGAGTTTAGGATTTGTCACTCCGAGTATCGGAGAGGTATCTCTGGGCCCTCTCGGTAATACACATCATAAGCTTGCAAGCAAACGACTAAGGAGTTAGTCATGAGGTGATGTATTACGGAAAGAGTAAAGAGACTTGCCGGTAACGAGATTGAACTAGGTATGAAGATACCTACGATCGAATCTCGAGCAAGTAACAAACCGATGGATAAAGGGAATTACGTATGTTGTCATAACAGTTCGACCAATAAAGATCTTCATAGAATATGTAGGAGCCAATATGGACATCCAGGTTCCGCTATTGGTTATTGACCAGAGAGGTGTCTCGGTCATTTCTACATAGTTCTCGAACTCGTAGGGTCCGCACGCTTAACGTTCGATGACGATGTAGTATTATATGAGTTATGTGATTTTGTGACCGAATATTGTTCGGAGTCCCAGATGAGATCACGAACATGACGAGGAGTCTCAAAATGGTTGAGAGGTAAATATTGATATGTAGGACGATAGTATTTAGACATAAGAAGTGTTTCGGAGGGTACTGGGTACATATCGGGTCACCGGAAGGGGTTCCGGGCACCCCTGGCAAAAGATATGGGCCTTATGGGCCAAGAGGGGAAACTCACCAGCCACAAGGGACTGGTGCCCCCCCCCCATATGGGCCGGCCTAGGAGGAGAAGGAAGGAGGGGAAGGGAAAGGAAAGAGTGGAATGGGATTCCCCCTTCCTTCCCTCTCCCCCTCTTTCCTTCCCCCTCCAACAAACATGGTAGGGGTCGCAGCCAAAGGCAGGAGCCCAAGAAGGATTTTGACCTACTTGGGGAGCCCATTGGCCTCTCCCCTCTCCCTCCCACCTATATATATGAGGAGGGGGGCACCTAGCACTTACCAGACAATTGCCTAGCCGTGTGCGGCGCCCCCCGGTCATATTTTCCTAGTGCTTAGGCGAAGCCCTGGGGAGATCACTTCACCATTACCGTCACCATGCAGTCGTGCTAACGGAACTCATATACTACCTCGATGTGTTGCTAGATCAAGAAGACTAGGGACATCACCGAGCTGAACGTGTGCAGAACGCGGAGTGTCGTGCGTTTGGTACTTGATTGGTTGAAGCGCGAAGAAGTTTGACTACATCAACCGCGTTGTGAAACGCTTCTGCTTACAGTCTACGAGGGTATGTAGACACACTCTCCCCCTCGTTGCTATGCATATCCATGGATAGATCATTGCGTGTGCGTAGAATTTTTTGTTTTCCATGCAACGATTCCCAACAGTGGCATCATGAGCCAGGTCTATGCGTAGATGATATGCACGAGTAGAACACAAAGAGTTGTGAGCGGTGATAGTCATACTGCTTACCACCAACGTCTTATTTTGATTTGGCGGTATTGTGGGATGAAGCGGCCCGGACCAACCTTACATGTCCACGCACATGAGACCAGTTCCACCGACAGACATGCAACTAGCTTTGCATAAAGGTGGCTGGTGGGTGTTTGTTTTTCCTACTTTAGTTGAATTTAATTTGACTACAACCGGTCCTTGAAGAAGGTTAAAACTACAAACTTGACAAATCACCGTTGTGGTTTTTTCCATAGGTAAGAACGGTTCTTGCTAGAAGCCCGTAGCAGCCACGTAAAACTTGCAACAACAAAGAAGAGGACGTCTAACTTGTTTTTGCAGGGTATGTTGTGTTGTGATATGGTCAAGACATGATGTGATAAATGTTATTGTATGAGATGATCATGTTTTGTAAGTTATTGGCAACCGACTGGAGCCTTATGGTTGTCTCTTTATTGTATGAAATGCAAACACCATGTAATTGATTTACTTTATCGCTATGCGTTAGCTATAGTTGTAGAAGCAATAGCTTGGAAGATGACCACGACGCTACGATGGATATCAAGGTGTCGAGCCGGTGACGATGGAGATCATGACGATGCTTTGGGGATGGAGATCAAAAGCCTACTGGAATCTGGCATTTTGCCATCTGCCTACTCTTTGCCTCCAGCCAGCTGACGGCAAAGAGGCTCTTTGCCGTCCGCTTCCACAAAGCTGACGACAAAAAAAGGCTGATGGCAAAAATGATATTTGCCGTCAGCTGCTTCTTTACCGTCAGCCAGCTAACGGCAAAGAGCTAGAAGCATACGGCAAAGAGACAGGTGGGCCCCACAGGGCACGGCGTGGCTAGGTCAGCCTGTTTGCTGTCAGCCTAATCTTTGCCATCTGCCTGCCGGACTTTTGCCGTCTGCTGGCGGACGGCAAAGAAAGGGCCCAGCTAACAGCCGTCTCCCCTTCTGCTATGCGTGCCCATTGTCGTCCGCTAGCGGACGGCAAAGAACGTGCCCCCACTAGTTAGTAACGGTAGCCCCCTCTTTGTCTCTCCGGCCCCACCCCACTGCTCTCTCCCCTCTCTCTCACCTCTCTCTCCTCCCCAAGCCCCCACTCACCCGCGCTCGCACCGCCGCCGTCGAGCACCGCTGCCGCCTGGACGCTGCCGCCGCAGCACCACCGCGCCGCCCCGGAGCCCTGCGGCCCCGTCGCCACCACCGCCCGGCGCCCCTCCGCCCGGCCATCGCCACCCCACCGCCGCTCGGACGCTGCCGCCGCCCCACCTCGCCGCAGCACCACCCCACCACCCCGGAGCCCTGCGGCCCCGTCACCACCACCGGCCAGCGCCGCCGCCGCGGCGCCCGGCTCGCCGCCCGGCCCCGCACCACCCCCTGGCCTGCGGCGGCGCCCCGCCCCTGCCATCCTGACTTGCCGCCCGGCGGTGCCCCGCCCTCGCCGCCCCGGCGCCCGGCGCCTCCTCCACCACCGCTGAGCCGCCCAAGGCTTGTCGCCCGGCGGCGCCCCGGCCCCGCCGCCCAAGGTGATTTTTTTACTTTTTTTGTGTTTAGGTTTAGGTTTTGTTGGTAGATAGTTAGAAGAAGAGGTTTTTGTGTTTAGGTTTAGGTTTTAGTGGTAGATAGTTAGGTTACTGCCAGATTTAGGTTTGGATAGTTAGAAGAAGAAAATAATTGAAAAAATAAATATAAGTAGAAGAAGAGGAAAAGGGAAAAAGGAAGAGGGTTGCCGAGGGGATAGATGGTGGAGCCAGTGGGTCCCGCCGGTCCCGACGCCCATGCCGAGAACCCCCGGTCCGAGTGCTGACCCATCGACCGTGCGTCGACCGTTCTCTGCGTCGATGGCGGTCGAACACCATTGCGAATTACGGGGTTAATTAGGGGGTTCCTCGGTGTTGATGGTACCCTAAATAGCAAGTATCGTCAATGCGAGGTACATGTGGCCATCGGTGCCGAATACTACATCCACGTCCCACAAGTGACACAAGGGTCCTGCATCCAGCAGCAACAGTTCTCGGCGTCGATGGCGGTCGAACACCATTGCAAATTTGTCTGATAGCCTCAGAGATGACGATTGAAAGCTAAGTGTTGAAACTTGAAACACCCAAACTAACTCAAGTCGGTTTGGTTGTTTAAAAATTTCAAAACTTGGCTTTAATCCTCATCACAGAGGCTGCCAGACAAATTCGCCAAGGTTTTCGATCGTCATCGGCCACCATAACTATTGTTGCGAGATGCCGGGCGCCGGCTTCACTTATGGGATGTGGATCTAGTGTTCAGCGCCGACGGCCTCATGTACCTTGCATGCATGGTAGTTGCTATTTAGTTTACTCAGGGACGAGCGGGTTAGAGAGTTCGTCGGTGTCGATGGTACCGTAAATAGCAAGTATCATCAGTGCGAGGTACATGTGGCCGTCAGTGTCGAATACTTGCTATGTTACTCATCTTTCAGTTTAAATATGCAGTTATTTCATTGTTGCGAGGGTCTAGTGTTCAACGAGCTCCGCCCCTGCGTTCGTTAGTGAGCACAAATGACATCTCCTGATCCCCTTCATTTGCTCTATTCCGGTCTTCGTGCCGATGAAACTTGCTAGCTATAGATGTCAATCATCAGTATGCGTAACCACTATGCGTCTCCCATTCGAAAGGCTTACATCTATAAATATGCATGCATTTGCATATTTATAATCATGATTATTTCGAATTGTCCAACGTTATCCATGGACAGCCCGAGTATGTATAGATTGGGTTCATTTTCCCATATGCTCAGCTCCGGATCCGATGCAGAATTTCGTCAGTGCCTCCCTGTTGTTCTCCGGGTACACATCCTCTCTACTTATTGCCGAGATGTGTATCAAGAGAACAACGGGGAGGTGCTGCCGAAATTTTGCGTCGGATCCGGAGCAGAGCAAGGGAAAATGAACCCGATCTACACATACTCAGGTGGGATTAGGACCTATCCTTACCTATTAGCGTGTAGGTTGCATGGACGTAATAAAACTAACAAACTCCATTAACTGATGGATATGGTTTGCCTAATTATGTATATATTTCTTGTGTGTCCAGTAGGAAGTCAATATGAGTGATCGTGCGTGGATGTAAACCGGTTACACTAGTCAGTATGTCTGGACCGAGGAATGGTTAACAAAAAATAAGGGGTTTGTTAGAGCCGCATTTGCAAATGGCCAGAAATTTAGCTGGTGCCCCTGTGTCCGGTGCGACAACTATAATCAGAGGGATGAGCTTCAAATGAGTAAACACCTGCAGAAGTTTGGTTTTGCGTATTGTTACATGCTACGTCTTGAGCTTGCATTGGTTTTCCTTGAAGAGGAAAGGGTGATGCAGCAAAGTAGCGTAAGTATTTCCCTCAGTTTTTGAGAACCAAGGTATCAATCCAGTAGGAGGCTCCTCAGAAGTCCCACGCACCTACACAAACAAACAAGAACTCGTAACCAACACAATAAAGGGGTTGTCAATCCCTTCACGGCCACTTGTGAAAGTGAGATCTGATAGAGATAATATGATAAGATAAATATATTTTTGGTATTTTATAATATAGATTGGAAAAGTAAAGATGCAAATAAAAATAGATTGAAAGCTTATATGATAAAAGATAGACCCGGGGGCCATAGGTTTCACTAGTGGCTTCTCTCAAGATAGCATAAGTATTACGGTGGGTGAACAAATTACTGTCGAGCAATTGATAGAAAAGCACATAGTTATGAGATTATCTAGGCATGATCATGTATATAGGCATCACGTCCGTGACAAGTAGACCGACTCCTGCCTGCATCTACTACTATTACTCCACACATCGACCGCTATCCAGCATGCATCTAGAGTATTAAATTCATAAGAATAGAGTAACGTGTTAAGTAAGATGACATGATGTAGAGGGATAAACTCGTGGAATATGATATAAACCCCATATTTTTATCTTCGATGGCAACAATACAATACGTGCCTTGATGCCCCTGCTGTCACTGGGAAAGGACACCGCAAGATGGAACCCAAAGCTAAGCACTTCTCCCATTGCAAGAAAGTTCAATCTAGTAGGCCAAACCAAACTGATAATTTGAAGAGACTTGGAAAGATAACTTAATCACACATAAAAGAGTTCAGAGGAGATTCAAATATTTCTCATAGATAAACTTGATCATAAACCCGCAATTCATCGTGTCTCGACAAACACACCGCAAAAAGAGTTATATCAAACAAATCTCCAAGAAGATCAGGGAGAACTTTGTATTGAGATTCAAAGAGAGAGAAGAGCCATCTAGCTAATAACTATGGACCCAAAGGTCTGTGGTAAACTACTCACAACTCATCGGAGAGGCCTTGGAGATGATGTAGAGGCCCTCCATGGTCGATTCCCCTCCGGCGGACCGCCGACGAAGGCTCCAAGATGGGATCTCACGGATACATAAGGTTACAGCGGTGGAAATAGGTTTCGTGGTCGCTTATGATGTTTTCGGGGTACATGGGTATATGTAGGAGGAAGAAGTAGGTCGGTGGACGCTCGAGGGGCCAACGAGGGTGGGGGCGCGCCCACCTATAGGGGGCGCGCCGGGCACCCTCGTGGCTGCCTCCTTTGTTTCTTCACTTCCAGTCCAAGTCCTTTGGATTATGTTTGTTCCAAAAAGATCGCTCCCGAAGGTTTCATTCTGTTTGGACTCCGCTTGATATTCCTTTTCTTCAAAACACTGAAATAGGCAAAAAAACAACAATTCGGGTTGGGCCTCCAGTTAGTAGGTTAGTCCCAAAAATGATATAAAAGTGTAAAGTAAAGCCCATAAAGATCCAAAACGGGTAATATAATAGCATGGAACAATAAAAAATTATAGATACGTTGGAGACGTATCAAGCATCCCCAAGCTTAATTCCTGCTCGTCCTCGAGTAGGTAAATGATAAAAACAGAATTTTTGATGTGGAATGCTACCTAGCATAATTCTCAATGTAATTTTCTTTATTGTGGCATGAATGTTCAGATCCAAATGATTCAAAATAAAAGTTCATATTGACATAAGAAATACTAATACTTCAAGCATACTAATCAAAGCAATCATGTCTTCTCAAAATAACATGGCTAAAGAAAGTTCATCCCTACAAAATCATATAGTTAGGTCATGCTTCATTTTTCTCACACAAAAATGCTCCCATCTTGCACAGCCCTGATGACAAGCCAAGCAATTGTTTCGTACTTAAATAATCTCAAACTTTTTTAACTTTCACGCAATACATGAGCGTGAGCCATGGATATATCACTATGGGTGGAATAGAATATGATGAGGGAGATTGTGTGGAGAAGATAAAAAAGGAGAAAGTCTCACATTGATGAGGATAATCAATGGGCTATGGAGATGCCCATCAATTGATGTCAACATGAGGAGTAGGGATTGCCATGCAACGGATGCACTAGCGCTATAAATGTATTTAAGCTCAACAAAGAAACTAGTGGGTGTGCATCCAACTTGCTTGCTCACGAAGACCTAGGGCATTTTGAGGAAGCCCATCGTAGGAATATACAAGCCAAGTTCTATAGTGAAAAATTCCCACTAGTATATGAAAGTGACAACATATGAGACTCTCTATATGAAGAACATGGTGCTACTTTGAAGCACAAGTGTGGAAAAAGATAATAACATTGCTTCCTTTTTTATTTTATTTTTTGGGCCTTTTTTATTTGGCCTTTCTTTTTTTTGGCCTTTCCTTTTTTTATTTGGCCTTTCTTTTTTTATTTGGGGACAATGCTCTAATAATGATGATCATCACACTTCTATTTATTTACAACTCATGAATTACAACTCAATACTAGAACAAGATATGACTCTATATGAATGCCTCCGACGGTGTACTGGGATGGGCAATGAATCAAGAGTGGCATGTATGAAAAATTATGCATGGTGGATTTACCACAAATACGATGTCAACTATATGATCATGCAAGGCAATATGACAATGATGATGTGTCATGATGATGAACGGAACGGTGGAAAGTTGCATGGCAATATATCTCGGAATGGCTATGGAAATGCCATAATACGTAGGTATGGTGGCTGTTTTGAGGGAGATATAAGGAGGTTTATGTGTGATAGAGTGTATCATATCACGGGGTTTGGATGCACCGGTGAAGTTTGCACCAACTCTCAAGGTGAGAAAGGGCAATGCATGGTACCGAAGAGGCTAGCAATGATGGAAGGGTGAGAGTGTGTATAATCCATGGACTCAACATTAGTCAAAAAGAACTCATGTACTTATTTAAAAAATCTACAAGTCATCAAGAACCAAGCACTACGCGCATGCTCCTAGGGGGATAGATTGGTAGGAAAAGACCATCGCTCGTCCCTGACCGCCACACATAAGGATGCACAATCTAAGAACACCTCATGTTTCAAATTTGTTACACAACTTTTACCATACGTGCATGCTACGAGACTTGCCAACTTCAACACAAGCATTCTTTAAATTCATAATCACCCAACTAGCATGACTCTAATATCACTACATCCATATCTCAAAACAATTATCAAGTATCAAATTGATCATAGCATCCAATTCACTTTCTCTGATAGTTTTAATTATACCCAACTTGGATGCTCATCATTCTAGGACCAACTTTATAACCATAGCAAATACCATGCTGTTCTAAGAGACTCTCAAAATAATATAAGTGAGGCATGAGAGATTAACAATTTCTACAAAATTAAGCCACCGCCGTGCTCTAAAAGATATAAGTGAAGCACTAGAGCAAAAACTATCTAGCTCAAAAGATATAAGTGAAGCACATAGAGTATTCTAATAAATTCTAATCAAGTGGGTTTCTTCCAAAAGGTGTGTACAGCAAGGATGATTGTGGTAAACTAAAAAGCAAAGACTAATATCATACAAGACGCTCCAAGCAAAACACATATCATGTGGCGAATAAAAATATAGCTCCAAGTAAAGTTACCGGTAGACGAAGGCGAAAGAGGGGATGCCTTCCGGGGCATCCCCAAGCTTAGGATTTTGGTTATCCTTAAATATCTTGGGGTGCCATGGGCATCCCCAAGCTTAGGCTCTTTCCACTCCTTATTCCATAGTCCATCAAATCTTTACCCAAAACTTGAAAACTTCACAACACAAAACTCAACAGGAAATATCATAAGCCCCATTAGTGCAAGAAAGAAAAACCACCACATAAGGTACTGTAATGAACTCATTCTTTATTTATATTGGTGTTAAACCTACTTTATTCCAACTTTTCTATGGTTCATACCCTACATACTAGCCATAGATGCATCAAAATAAGCAAACAACAGACGAAAAACAGAATCTGTCAAAAACAGAACAGTTTGTAGCAATCTATAACTATCGAATACTTATGGAACTCTAAAAATCCTACCAAAATAGGAAGTCCTGGGAAATTTGTCTACTGATCTACGGAAAAAAGAATCAATGCAAAATCACGTTTCTGTTAATTACTAAAATTATTTTTGTGCGTGCAAAGTTTATGTTTTTCAGCAGAATCAAATTAACTATCACCATAGGTTATCCTATAGGTTCTACTTGGCACAAACACTAATTAAACATGAAAACACATCTAAACAGAAGCTAGATGAATTATTTATTGTATACCAGCAAGGAAAAATATTGGGTTGTCTCCCAACAAGCACTTTTCTTTAAAGCCTTTTAGCTAGGCATTGATAATTTTAACGATGCTCACATGAAAGACAAGAATTGAAGCGCAAAGAGAGTATCATGAAACACCTGACAAAGATATCTAAGTCTAACATACTTTCTATGCATAGGCATATTATAAGTAAACAAATTTGCAAGGCAAGCAAAAACTAGCATGTGCAAGGAAGAAGAAAGAGACGATAGCAATCTCAACACGACGAGAGGTAATTTAGTAAAATAAAAATTTCTACGACCATATCCTCTCTCATAATAATTACATGTATGATCATAAGAAAATTCAACAAAATAGCTATCACATAACATATTCTCAACACGATCCACATGCATGCAAAGTAGACACTCTTCCAAGATAGTGGGATTAACATTAACTAAAGTCATGACCTCTCCAAACCCACTTTTATCAAAAATATCATATGAATGAACATACTCCAAATATGTGGGATCTAAAGTTAACACTCTTACAAACCCACTTTAAATATTATGGCAAACATTATTATCAATCTCATATTCATCATGGGGCTTAAATAAATTTTTACAAGAAGAATCACCCCAATCATGATCATTGCAACAAGTAGTAGATATAGCAAAACTAGCATCCCCAAGCTTAGTGTTTTGCATATTATTAGCACAATTGGCATCAAGAGAATTTATAGTAAAATCATTGCAATCATGCTTTTTATTCAAGGAGTTATCGTGAAACTCTTCATCATAATTTTCAGATTCACAAATTTCAAGCAAAGCTTCATAAAGATAATCTAGTGCACAAAACTCACTAGCAATTGGTTCATCATAATTGGATCTCTTAAAAAGACTAGCAAGCGGATGAGGACCCATAGATCTTAGGTCCTCTGTTTAGCAATAAATAAAAAACTATTCCAACCAAATGAGCAAAGGAGCAAAGTAAGACATCAAAGCAATTGACAAGACAAACAGAAGAAGGGCAAATAAAACGACAAGGGTGAAGTGGGGGAGAGGAAAATGAGATGCAAATGGCAAATAATGTAATGCGAGGGAGATGAGTTTGTGATGGGTACTTGGTATGCCTTGACTTGAGTGAAGACCTCCCCGGCAACGGCGCCAGAAATCCTTCTTGCTACATCTTGAGCTTTCGTTGGTTTTCCTTGAAGAGAAAAGGGTGATGCAGCAAAGTAGCGTAAGTATTTCCCTCAGTTTTTGAGAACCAAGGTATCAATCCAGTAGGAGGCTCCTCAGAAGTCCCACGCACCTACACAAACAAACAAGAACTCGCAACTAACGTAATAAAGGGGTTGTCAATCCCTTCACGACCACTTGCGAAAGTGAGATCTGATAGAGATAGTATGATAAGATAAATATATTTTTGGTATTTTTATGATATAGATTGGAAAAGTAAAGATGCAAATAAAAGTAGATTGAAAGCTTATATAATAAAAGATAGACCCGGGGCCATAGGTTTCACTAGTGGCTTCTCTCAAGATAGCATAAGTATTACGGTGGGTGAACAAATTATTGTCGAGCAATTGATAGAAAAGCGAATAATTATGAGATTATCTAGGCATGATCATGTATATAGGAATCACGTCCGTGACAAGTAGACCGACTCCTGCCTACATCTACTACTATTACTCCACACATCGAGCGCTATCCAGCATGCATCTAGAGTATTAAGTTCATAAGAACAGAGTAACACATTAAGAAAGATGACATGATGTAGAGGGATAAACTCATGCAATATGATATAAACCCCATCTGTTCTATCCTTGATGTCAACAATACAATATGTGCCTTGCTGCCCCTGCTGTCACTGGGAAAGGACATCGCAAGATTGAACCCGAAGCTAAGCACTTATCCCGTTGCAAGAAAGATCAATCTAGTAGGCCAAACCAAACTGATAATTCAAAGAGACTTGTGAAGATAACTTAATCACACATAAAAGAATTCAAAGGAGATTCAAATATTTCTCATAGATAAACTTGATCATAAACCCACAATTCATCGGATCTCGACAAACACACCGCAAAAAGAGTTGCATCAAATAGATCTCCAATAAGATCAGGGAGAACTTTGTATTGAGATTCAAAGAGAGAGAAGAAGCCATCTAGCTAATAACTATGGACCCGAAGGTCTATGGTAAACTACTCACTACTCATTGGAGAGGCCTTGGAGATGATGTAGAGGCCCTCCATGGTCGATTCCCCCTCTGGCGAGGCGCCGGCGAAGGCTCCAAGATGGGATCTCACATATACAGAAGGTTACGGCAGTGGAAATAGGTTTTCGTGGTCGCTTCTGATGTTTTCGGGGTACATGGGTATATGTAGGTGGAAGAAGTAGGTCGGTTGATGCTCGAGGGGCCCACGAGGGTGGGGGGGCGCCCACCTGTAGGGGGCACACCGGGCACCCTCGTGGCCGCCTCCTTTGTTTCTTGACTTCCACTCCAAGTCCTATGGATCAAGTTTGTTCCAAAAAGATCACTCCCGAAGGTTTCATTCCGTTTAGACTCCGTTTGATATTCCTTTTCTTCGAAACACTGAAATAGGCAAAAAAGCAATTCGGGTTGGGCCTCCAGTTAGTAGGTTAGCATGGAACAATAAAAAATTATAGATACGTTGGAGGAGTATCATTACACGGTCTGGACATTACATGGTGAGTCTGCCCAACGTGCCAGAGCCGATATGGTTTGTCGTTGCACCGATGAGCATGGTACCGGGACCGCAGACATGGTGCAAGACTTTGACAATGCTCGGGACTCGGACAAGGAGATGGAGCAATCTGCAAAGGCCTTCACTGAAATGTTGGAGTCCTCAAAACGTCCTCTCCATGAGCACACTGAGCTCTGTCAGATGGATGCCATCTCACAAATAATGCCTTTGAAGGCTCAATTCAACTCGGGCAGAGAATGCTACGACGTGATGATGACAGTTTTCAGACGATTTCTACCCAAAGGCCATGTGCTACCTCCAAACCTGTACCAGTCAGACAAAATCCTCCATGCTCTGAAGATGCCCTATGAGAAGATACATGCCCGTGAGAAAGGATGTGTCTTATTTAGCTTCAGTATGAGGACTTGAACTATTGTCCCATTTGCAATTCTTCCAGGTATGTTGTGGTAGACAATGGTATGGGTGAGAAGACGCAGACCAAGATACCCATTAATGTTCTTTGGTATATGCCAATCGTACCAAGACTTCAACGTCTTTTCATGGTCGAAGAGACGGCCAGACAGATGACATGGCACAAAACGGGCAAAAGAACCGAACTAGATGCAGATGGGAATGTGATGATGGTGCACACATCGGATGGTGAAGCGTGGAAGCGTTTCGATGCATTACATAAGGAAAAAACGGCAGATCCAAGGCATCCTCGAGTTGCCGTCAGCACAGATGGGTTCAGTGTGTTTGGTCAGATGGCAGCCCCATACAGCTGTTGCCCCGTGTTTGTCATTCCACTCAATCTCCCCCCGGGCCGATTATGCAAAGAAAGAACATTTTCCTGATGTTGATAATTCCAGGGCCCAACTATCCGGGGAAGAATATGAATGTGTACATGTAGCTGCTTAAGGACGGATTGCAAGAAGCTTGGGGTAATGGGTTCAAGACATACGACACCTTTAGCAAACAGAACTTCATAATGCATGCCTGGTACATGTACTCAACGCATGACTTGCCAGCGTATGCGCTATTCGTTGGCTGGTGTGTGCATGGAAGATTCCCGAGCCCCACATGCAAGGGAGCTCTTGAGTTTCGTTGGCTGACGGCGGGGTGCAAGTATAGTTGCTTCGACTTGCATAGATAGTCTCTATATCCTCGCCATAAGTTCCGGAAAGACAAGAAGAACTTCATGAAAGTTAGAGTTCTCAAAAACTCTGCACCACCTGCGTTGACAGGCCTACAGACCCAGATAAACGCTCTCGAGCCAGATCTAGAGTGTCCAGGGTATTTCAAGGGGTATAATAAGGAACACGCATGGACTCACAAGACATGCTTCTGGGATCTGTCTTACTTCAAAGACCTCCTTTGCCCACACAACATCGACGTGATGCACACTGAAAAGAATATCGCCGAAGCCATTTTTGGTACATTGTTCGACATAGAGGGGAAATCAAAGGATAATACTAAGGCTAGAGATGATCTAGAGGAGCTTTGTGATAGATCGTTACAAAACATGCAAGAACCAAAAGGAAAGAGAAACTAGAAGAAGCCAAAGGCATGGTTCAATCTTGGAAGGCCAGCTATGAAGGAAATTCTTTTGTTGGTGAAAATGCAGTTGATGTTCCCCGATGGGTATGCAGCAAATCTAAAGAGGGAAGCGAGTCTTGATAAATTGAAATATTTGGTCTAAAAAGTCATGATTGGCACATATGGATAGAGCGGATAATGCCGGTGATGTTGTGTGGCTTGATCCTTGAGCATGAATGGCTAGTACTGGCAGAGCCGAGCTATTTCTTCTGTGTTCTTTGTGTGAAAGAAATATTGCCTGGCCTCCTAGAAGAAATTTAACAGTTGGCACCGGAGTTGATCTTCAAGTTAGAGATGATCTTTCCGCCAAGCTTCTTTAATCCATCGAGATATGTGAACTGGAATTTGAAACCGACCCTCTTGTCGAGAAGTTAAATTTAGTTGAAAAGAAAATGAGTATTTGAAAGAAAAAATTAAAAGAATTGAAGAAGAGAAGATGACATTGGAGTTTTATGTTGCCGATGTCATCGATGATCACAAGATGAAGATGAATGCAATGCGCTTGAAGATGGATGCAATGCACCTGAAGCTTAAGAAGATTAGAAAATATGCCATTGATAATGAGGCTTGGTATCATTATGCCGTTGGATCAATTGTTACCTTAGTTGCGATCTTCATCATATTTGTTGTGATGAGGGTAAGTTTTATCTAATGTTTTGCTTTACAAATGGATACTTAGCTTATTTTCCTCCTAAATGGCATAATTACCTAAGTTACATAAAAAATGAGCTATCCTTAGCTTATTCAGTTCATTTATGACATACTTAGCATACTTAGGTCAAAAATGGCATGATAATCTTTGTTACCTCCAAAATGATATAGACTTAGCTAATTTTCCTCGAAAATGACATAATAACCTTACTAAGCTCCAAAATGACCTATTTACCTAGCTTAGCTCTAAAATGACCTACACTTAGCATTTTTACCTAGC
Source organism: Triticum aestivum (assembly GCF_018294505.1). Taxonomy (NCBI): domain Eukaryota; kingdom Viridiplantae; phylum Streptophyta; class Magnoliopsida; order Poales; family Poaceae; genus Triticum; species Triticum aestivum. The sequence continues at coordinate 527,454,583 of NC_057810.1, read as the reverse complement.
TTAGCAATAAAATGACATTTTTACTTACCTTAGTTAGAAGAAGAAGAAGATAAAGAAGAGGAGAGGAGAAAAAGAAAGAGAAGGAAAAATCTTCTTCTTCTTCTTCTTCTTCTTCTTCTTCTTCTTCTTCTTCTTCTTCTTCTTCTTCTTCTTCTTATTCTTCTTCTTCTTCTTCTTCTTCTTCTTCTTCTTCTTCTTCTTCTTCTTCTTCTTCTTCTTCTTCTTCTTCTTCTTCTTCTTCTTCTTCTTCTTCTTCTTATTCTTCTTCTTCTTCTTCTTCTTCTTCTTCTTCTTCTTCTTCTTCTTCTTCTTCTTCTTCTTCTTCTTCTTCTTCTTCTTCTTCTTCTGGCGGACGACAAAGTGACCAAATAGGCCTGGCAAACAGGGCCATCTATGCCGTCTGCTGGCCGACGGCATAGCTAGCCACATGACAGCATCCCAGTGCTGCCCTAGCTAAGCTCTTTGCCGTCCGTCAGCGGACGGCAAAGAGCTTTGCCTCTTTGCCGTCGGTTGGCGGACGGCAAAGAACGCCGTTAACCCCTAATGGCTCTCACCTCACACCGATGTTGTCCGTCATCGTTGCCGTCTGCTGGCCTCGGATGGCTGACGACACAATCCTTTGTCGTCCGTCTACGAAGCAGACGGCAAAGAAGGCCTTTGCTGGCACGTGTTCAGCCGGATGGTTTGCCGTCCGCTGGCTGATGGCAAAGGCTTTTGCCGTCTGTGATCCATGCCTTTGCCGTCTGCCATGGCGGACGGCAAAGAAGCTGATTCCAGTAGTGTGACGGCCATACCATGTCACATATTTTGATTGCATGTGATGTTTATCTTTTATGCATCTTATTTTGCTTAGTACAACGGTAGCATTATAATATTATCCCTTCACTAAATTTCAAGGTAAAAGTGTTCTCCCTGAGTATGCACTATTGCTACAATTCGTCGTTTCGAGACACCACGTGATGATCGGGTGTGGTAGACTCTACGTTCACATACAATGGGTGTAAGAAAGTTTTACACATGCGGAATACTTGGGTTAAACTTGACGAGCCTAGCATCACTACAAAAAAAATACACTTCCGTGATGATACGTGTTTGTCACAGTAGGTCGCGTTTTTTGTCATGCATGTACATCCATGACAATTTTATGACAGAACCAAGATAGTCATACCTGTGCTGTCGTAGAAGTGTTCCATGACATTACCAAAATTATCATCACAGAAGTGTCCACTTCCATGACGATAAATTGTGCGTCACAGAAGTGCTTTCGTCAAGGGTGACCGACACGTGGCATCCACCGTAACGGAACACCGTTAAGCTTTCGGGTCCGGTTTTGGATCCGATAAGGGGATTTTCCACGTGTAAAATCAGCATTGGCTGGAGGAAACACATGTCAGCTCCGCATTGGCACAGGTGTCACTCATCCAATGGGCGAGATGCGCCTATGATATGTTGACACGTGGACCGGCCCATAAAGTTTAAATGGGCCAGCCCAACTAAAGGCCCACAAGATTTTGCGGACCATAATGGGCCGGCCCAGCTAAAGGCCCACGAGATTTTGCGGACCATAATGGGCTAGCCTAGCTAAAGGCCCACAAGATTTTGCGGGCCATAACGGCCGACCAAGGTAAAGGCCCACAAGATATTTGTGTGCCATAATGGGCCGGCCTAGGTAAAGGCCCACAAGATTCTTGTGGATCATAATGGGCCGGCCCAGCTAAAGGCCCACGAGATTTTGCCGACATTAATGGGCCGGCCCAGCTGTAGCCCACAAGATTTTGAGGACCCTAGTAGGCCGGCCCATTAACTGGCTGCCATGTTTTGGGCCAAATGTCGGCTCATATTTGATCCGGCCCATTAGTGGCCTGCCACATTCCGGGCCTAATAATGGCACATATCAGATCCGGCCCGTTAAAAGCCTACCACGTTCTGGGCTAAATTATGGCCCATATCAGATTCGGCCCGTCAACTGGAGGCTATGCTTTTGGGCCCACTTGCTAAAGGCCCATTTAGCAATTCGACCTGATATTAGTTTCGGCCTGTTAAGGGCCCGTTTAACATTTCGGCCCTATATTAGTTTCGGCCTGTTAAAAGCCCGTCATATAGTTGGGCCTAACTACGGCCCGGTTTGCATCCGGCCTGCTCGCAACCGATATCTGATTGGGCCAAACAAGGACCGAGACAATTTTGGCCTGTTAAAAGCCCGTGATTTGATTCTCACAATCATGGGCTAGGGTCCATTTCGGGCTGTTGCCGGCCCGTGAGCTGTCCGGCACGTTTCAGGCCCAACCTACTTCTCAGCCTCCTAAAAGCCCATTGAGTTTTCTTGCGAAAAGAGGGTCGGGGGTTACTCGGGCTATTAAAGGCCTAAATCTACTAGTGGGCCAGTTTACTTTTGGCCTTTTAACGGACCAAGATGACGGGGCCCATGATGCGGATCATACATCGTGATTGCATGATGGCCCGATTATGTACCGTAATTTTATGGTTTGGCCGGTTTACTACGAAGACATGATATCTATACAGTAAAATAACTACAACATCGTGAATAACAAAAAACCTAGACTATACAATAAAGAAATTACGACATATTACATCCACTGGGCATCAAAGTTCGCCACTATGATAATAAAGCACAAGCAGACAACAGATTACATACACTGGGCATCAAAGATTGCCACCAGTGCAAATAAACACGCCGACAAAATAATATACAAAACCGACAGCACTTCAATAGAGTTCAAGAAAGGTTAGCCCTGCTAGGGAGCTGCAGCGCAAGCAGCTGAGCAAGCTGATGAGACTGCGCTTGTTCAACACTTATATCTTCCTCACTCTGAAAGATAAACAAGCAGACACATGATAGGTTTTGCGCATAAAAGTATCAGTGCTGACAATTCACCACATTTCTTACTGACGAATAAAGTGACATAGTTTAAAATTGCATTAACACAATATGGTATTGTCCAGGTCAAGACATGGCAGGAAATGACATTGTGAAGGAGTTGGCAGCTTCACGACACCACTGGATTACAGATCAAGAACTCATAAGTATCAATGGTTAGTGTGCTGTCAATTTATCCCATTTCAGATTAGCAAATAAAGAGATGGTTTAAATAATAGTAGAATGATATGACACTGTTCATAGTTAAGACATTGCAGAATATGACATTGTGCTATAGTGGGTAGGTTCACCACACCATTGGATTACGGATGAAGAATAGAAGCATACATGCAGTGCAAAAGAAGATCACTTGCTCTGTATAGTTTAATTTACATGGTATGAAGAAGGAACTTGGTTGTACAACTGAAAACTTAAATTGAGAAGGACAAACTTTTGTTTGTGAACTACATAATAAACTTTAAACATGCAATTTGATGCAAACACCAAAAATAAACAGTTGTTGCAGTCATTCCTAACCAAATATACACAACAAAGTTTGAAGGCTTGAGAAGGACAAACTTACATTATTGGTGAATACATGCTCTATAAAGCCCTTGTCCATGCTGATGGGGGGGGGGGCAATTCAAGAAGTTTACCATAGAATCTTCTTCATAAGCATTGCCTTTATTCTACATTTTGTTAAGAGTAAATATAGATGTAATAATATATGAAAAAATGGAAAATATTTAAGATAAGATGAAGAGTGATGCTACATAACCAAGTAGCTATAAATGTAAGTGCAGCGATACAGGCAAAAGGTACAACCAAGAGCAATGCATAGCTAAACTTCTTCAGTACCATCGGTGTTATCCAACCTTATGGTAAGAGTAAATATAGATCTGATGTGTAGAAAATGGAGGGCAAAGGAAAATAAGCTGCAGAGTGATGGTACATGAACAACCACCTATCAATATAAGTACACTGATAAAGGATAGCATGTACTTACAAGAACAACGCAGAGCTAAAAAAATTCATTGGCATTGAATATATTCTACACTAATGTAACCATTCATACAGATCAGATAATTTGGAGCGAACAATTGATAAGCAAGGTATCATGTATACTACTATCACATAATGAACCAGGTATGTATGCAAGTACAGTGATACATGAAAACATGTACTAACAAGAGCAAAGCAGCGGGCAGCATATTTGCGATATCCTGTCGGTCTTTTCAAACCGGAATTCTTCTTCGAGCAGATTTCCTGCGAAAAAGATCCGTAAGGCAAATGCAGAAAAGTAGAAGTTCAAATTGTCATGTGATTTCATAGACAGTACCTCATCCTGGGAACGAGACCAGTGCATAACAAGGTTTTTCCATTCAATGTCTTCTAAATTTAGCACAAGAGACTTCACCGGAAATTCGTTTATAGACTTGCCATCAAAGTGTGATTTCCTCAGGTAACACCGATACTGCTGCAATGCTTCCTTGAAAAGCACAAGCAAGCTTTGCTCGTCATGACTATCCAGATCGACCCTCGCCTAGTTACAACAATGTAATGTAAATCATTGATGTGTTGAACCAACAGAAAATAGGAAAATAATAACCATGAATAATAGCACTTACACGTAAGTTGGACAGGAAGATGTGAAAATGGTGTTTGTCTTCACTATAATCTTGCCATGATGGGAATATATGCACGTAGTCCCTAACAACATTGAAAGCATTGTCTTTTAAACTGGGAATAAATGGAATGGGGTTCCAATCTGCAGGAATTGGCCGTCTCTGCAGTTGGGATAGGTCTTCGGCCGGTGGACTTGCTGTACTTTTTGCTGGATTGGGATTTTTCTGTGGTACGGCTGGTGCTATGGCAAATGAAATCGGTATACCTTTTGCTGGAGTGCAGGTCCTGTGTGGTGGGGCTAGTGGTGTGGCCAGTGAAGTATGGGTATAGTCTGCTGGAGTCCGTCCTACGTTTTGTGTCACTGGTTGTACAACCAATATAAGTGGGGTGCTGTCTGATTTCTCCGGAACCAGCATGTTTTTCAAGGACTTTGCTGGTTCTCCTTCTGGTTCGGCAATCACCCTCTTCCATTTTGATGTCTGATGCATAAGAACGACATTTGAGTGAAAAAACATGGCGTGATGACAAATGGAATATGTATTGATAACGGATGGGCATGGCATCTTGACATATATGAGTAAACTAACCAGATGGCGGTGCAACAAAGTAGAAGAAATACAAGACAACATATGCAAGATACGCGCAATCAATAAAACCTTGCCAAATTAGAACATGCACCTTGATGGGTGAACAGGACAGACCATATGCCTTTGACTCCTCGAGGTTAGAATAGTCATTAGGATCATATTCTGAACAGGAATCAACAGGAGGGGAGCGTATGAGTTTCATTGCATCCAGAATGGCACTCAATGCCTTGGTGCCAATTTTGTAAGTCATTGCAGTGTTTAGCTTCAAGAGTGGAGTGCTGCTAGTGCGAAACAAAGCAGCTACACAGATCATAGTGTAGATATAATGGGAAAAGCGTAAGCACCAGAGTAAAATCAGCATAGTGGAACTTGCTGGAATATATGTGCTAGTACTGCCGGTACGGCTAGAAAGGCTTCGGATACCAGTTCTCTTCAACTGAAGGTGTGGTACTGCTAATATTAGTGTAACTCTCAAAGGCGACAGAACTCCCCGCATTTCCTTGCTATTCTTATAGGATTCAAGTGGGCGGGCTGTCGGTGTCAAAACCAGCGGATCTCGGGTAGGGGGTCCCGATCTGTGCGTCTTAGGCTAATGGTAACAGGAAGCAAGGGACACAATGTTTACCCAGGTTCGGGCCCTCTCGATGGAGATAAAACCCTACTTCTTGCTTGATTAATATTGATGATATGAGTAGTACAAGAGTAGATCTACCACGAGATCATAGAGGCTAAACCCTAGAAGCTAGCCTATGATGATTATGACTGTAATTGTGATCGACCTCCTAAGGATCAACCTCTCCGGTTTATATAGACACCAGAGAGGGCTAGGGTTTACATGTAGTCGGTTACAAGGAAGGAAACATAATACCCGGATCGCCAAGCTTGTCTTCCACGCCAAGGAGAGTCCCATCCGGACACGAGACAGAGTCCTGAGTCTTGTATCTTCACGCTCCAATAGTCTGGACGAAGTATATAGTCCAGCCGTCCGGATACCCCCTAATCCAGGACTCCCTCAGTAGCCCCTGAACTAGGATTCAATGACGATGAGTCCGGCAAGCAGTCTTGTCATCGGCATTGCAAGGCGGGTTCCATCTTTGAATACTCTAAAGTACCTGTTACGACGAATAGTGTCCGGCTTCTCATCAATGTTGTACTCCTCGGCTTCAGTGCCTCAATAATGACCATTTCCACGTGTCGAGCGAATGCGAGGAGCCGAGGCATTTTTGCATTTGCCACCCCCGATCCTTCAGGCTACCATCTATTTGAAGAGACGGGGATTCTCAAATCCAAACCTCACTCTTCCCCCTCGAGCAAGCATCCAACAGAGCGCTCCGAAAAAACCATTCCAACATGGTCGGTCGTCGCAGCTCTTCCGCTTGCTCTCCTCGCTCCAAGCCGGGGGCCTGGGAAGAGTGTTCAGTTCCTCATAGACGTTTGATAGAGTTACAAACCCAAGGGTTTCTCCCACCAGCGTTCATGGTCCCCGTCCGAGCCGGAATAGCCACCTATAACGGCGGGGAACAAGCGGAGGGGTCTCCTAATCCATCTCCAGAGGAGCGAATATGCCTCATCCCGCATCTGCTAAGGGGCGTCGAGTTTCCCATCCACCCGTTCCTTCGTGGGATCCTGGAGTTCTACGGCCTCCAGTTGCACAACTTTACCCCTGCCTCCGTACTGCATATAGCAGGATATGTCGCCCTTTCTGAGCTATTTCTAGGTTGTGAGGCTAATTTCGGGTTATGGAAGAAGATGTTCTGCCTTGTTCCTCGCCACCAGGGGGAATCCCTATGTCAAGTGGGCGGGCCCGAAGTATGGCGCATTGCCGAGACTGGATACCTATCCGCATAGTTCTCCGACAGAGGACGCAGATATGCTCTCTGCCACGAATTCCGACATGGAGAGCGCCATGAATCATCGGCGCCGACGGGCCGTACTTCGCAACAACATCTTTTCCGAAGAGGCATTTAATGCTTTCAATTCGGGAGACGCATACATCCGAGCTGCTCAAGGAGGGCTTGCCCGAGCGACGGACCAGTATACCAAAGATATACGGGTAAGAAAGTTTGATAAGCATGTATAGCAGTAGCCCCTGAGACTTGAAACGGTTGGAACAACTGTTTTAAGGATCAATTTGTGCATAGATCCTTGTAGATAAGAATGAGAAATTGTCTCGGGAGCTGGAGGAGTGCAAGGCCCAGCTGAGGTCCATGGTTGCCAAGTTAGAGGAATCCCAGAAGGCCTCATCTTGTAACCTTTGTCGCAATTGTACGAAGATGCACCAGTTAGTAAATGGCTGGTATGACAAGTCTAACAGGAAATTCTGCAGACAATCCCGGGGTGAATCCGGAGGGCGTAAGAGATGATGAGTCGCATCTCAAAAGGCAGATAAAGGCCGGCGAGCGCGTTCTTACGCAAGTTAGGCAGGAGAAGAACAATCTTCAAGATGCCCATGTCTGGTTGGACGTGGAATTGAAAGACGTCCGTGCGCAGCTGGCGGACTCCGTGAAGGAGAACAAAAGGCTTCGATGCGGCATTTATGGTAAGTGCCTAGACGAAATGTAGTATAGTTCAGTGAGGAAGTATATTGAAAGAGTTTTGCTTGTAGGAATGTTAATGGGTCACCCTGAGGAGGAGATGCCCGCATCTGCGGGCAATTTACTGCAAGACCTCTCACAACTGCACGAGCGAGCTCGGCGGGTGATGCAGGGCATTGCTTAGGCCTTGTGGTCATCAAGCTTCCTGGCGAATGGCATGGGGGAGCTTGTGGATATGCTTCTAGGAACACGGCGGCGCTTTCGATTGTGGAAAATGTCAGCCTGCCGGAAAGGTGCAAGAGAAGCCTGGGCTATGGTGAAGACGCGCTACACCAAGCTGGACCCAAACCATATGGCCGAAGTCGGACCGGTGGGGCCAGATGGGCGAGAAATTCCTGTGAGTCTGGTATATGACCAGGTAGCATTAGCCGCAAAGTATTCTCAACAGGATTGTAAGCTAGATAGCATGTTGGATGGTATAGAGGAGGAATATAGTGAGTCCAAATGACTGTGTAATTCAATGGACATAAGTAGTCCCTAGCCAGATTAAAATCATTTGTCATGGCGGACCTTTTCGCTTCAGCCCCCAGATCCTACAGTCCGGGGTGTGTCCGAATACCCGCTCAGTTATACAAAACCGGGGTATGCATGGAAACCAGGCGTAGGGGTCATAAGTGCTTGAACAGACAAGTACCCAACTAGTTATGTTATATTACATGGATAGTAAGAAACATCTTCCAAGGAGAATAGTTCCGTTAGGGGTTCCTTTCCCTAGGTACGCATGCGACGATGCACATGTCCGGACTGCGAAGAAGGGCACAGGATACAGAACTTCTAGGGATTTATGTTGTAATAAATGAATACATCTTTTGTTCACCGACCAAATATTCTCTTAAGGACGCTAGCTTTCGGCTTCACCCAGTCTGAGGCTGAACCGGCAGTAACAATCGCAGAGGTGCCCCCCTTATGCCCTAGACGAATTAACGGGAACGTAGGGCATAAACACAAGAGCCAGGCAACCCAGCTTGGCCACATCTTAAGTCATATTGATGCATATAATGGTGAAGAAAATGCACATATGAAAAAAGAAACGCATATGTGATGGGCAAAAAGCCTTTAGAGTAATTATTTTTAGCTTCTGTATAGGAAGCCCCTGGTATTGCTTACAGACATAGTGTGGCCAGAGTGATCAGGGAATCCATACTGTATTAAATCCTTTGTGTGAAGAGGAAAAAAGGTTGAGAAAGGAAAAGGGAGGGAGCATAATTAAAAAGGAGGGGGCAATGAGACGAATAATAAGTTCGGCGCTAGGCGTAGAATATTTGGAGTCTGGCCGCGTTCCATGGGTTCGGCTCGAGTCTGTTATCGGATGCATTACGTAAGCGGTACACTCCTCCGGTGAGAACTTTGTCAATGACGAAGGGACCTTCCCACTTGGGTTTGATCTTGTCCTTCTTCTTCTCCGGTAGGCGTAGAACGAGTTCGCCAATATTATAAGTTTTAGCCCACAATTCTCTGCTTTGGTACTGTCGAGCCTGCTGCTGATAGAATGCAGAGCGGGCTTTTGCAACGTCGCGCTCCTCCTCCAGGGCATCCAAGTTATCCTGCCGATCTAACTCGACTTCCTTCTCTTCGTACATGCGTACGTGTGGCGAATCATGTATTATGTCGCAGGGTAGTACTACTTCCGTGCCGTACACCATAAAAAATGGTGTATATTCAGTGGTGCGATTCGGTGTAGTCCGCAGCCCCCAGAGTACGGAGTCGAGCTCTTCGACCCAGTGCGTGTCCGACTCTGTCAAGGACCGCACTAGTCTGGGTTTGATGCCGCTCATGATGAGACCGTTTGCCCGTTCGACCCGGCCGTTTTTTTAGTATGGTAGATGGAAGCGTAGTCGAGCTTAATGCCCATTTTGTCGCACCAAGTTTTCACTTCATCGGCAGTGAAATTTGAGCCATTATCAGTGATGATGCTGTGGGGGACGCCGTATCGGTGTATGACCCCGGATATGAAGTCTATTATTGGTACGGATAAGGCCGTTTTGACTGGTTTGGCTTCTATCCATTTGGTGAACTTGTCCACCATGACCAATAAGTATTTTTTCTTATGACTTCCCCCTTTAAGAGGTCCGACCATATCCAGCCCCCAGACCGCAAAGGGCCAAGTTATGGGGATTGTTTGGAGAGTGGTAGGGGGCATATGACTCTGATTGGCGAAGAGCTGGCAGCCGACGCAGTGTTGGACAAGGTCCCGTGCGTCTGCTCGGGCCGTCGGCCAACAGAAGCCTATACGGAAGGCCTTGCCAACTAGTGCCCGAGCCGCGGCGTGGTGCCCGCCCAGTCCGGCATGGATTTCAGCCAAGAGCTGCCGCCCTTCCTCTTCAGAGATGCACCTTTGGAGCACTCCGGTCGCACTTTTCTTATAGAGTTCCCCTCCATGGACTTTGTAAGCTTTAGAACACCGAACAATGCAACGTGCTTCATTTTGGTCTTCAAGGAGCTCCTGCCTATTTAGGTAGGCCAAGAAAGGCTCAGACCATGGGGCGATTATAGCCATGATTTCATGGGCCGAAGATGTTATTTCGGTGGTAGAGCCTCCGATTATGTCTGATAGTTCGGAATCTGGGGGTGTATTCGGATCCGTGCTAGTATTGCTGGACTCCCCTTCCCATACCACGGATGGCTTGAACAGCCTTTCCAGGAATATGTTAGGTGGGACAGGGTCGCGTTTAGCGCTGATGTGGGCGAGGATATTCGCCGCTTGATTGTTTTCTCGAGCCACATGGTGGAATTCGAGCCCCTCGAACCGAGACATTTTGAGGACGACATTATGGTAGGCCGCCATTTTCGGGTCCTTGGAATCAAAGTCTCCGTTTATTTGTGATATTGCGAGGTTTGAATCCCCGCGCACTTCTAGGCGTTGGATGCCCATAGAGACTGCCATCCAAAGACCGTGCAACAGAGCCTCGTATTCGGCTGCATTGTTGGAGTCTGTGTATAATATTTGGAGGACGTACTGGACCGTGTCTCCGGTGGGAGATGTCAGGACTACCCCTGCTCCCAGTCCGGCCAACATTTTAGAGCCGTCGAAGTGCATGATCCAGTTAAAGTACGCGTCATACTATTTAGGGAGTTCGGCTTCTGTCCATTTGGTGACAAAGTCAGCTAGTACTTGCGACTTGATGGCCCGCCATGGTTTGTAGGTTATGTCGAACGGGAGGAGCTCGATGGCCCATTTAGCGATCCGACCCGTAGCGTCGCGGTTATTTATTATGTCGTTGAGTGGTACTTCGGAGGCCACCATAATCAAACACTCTTGAAAGTAGTGTCGTAGCTTCTGGGATGCCATGAAGACCGCGTATGCTATTTTTTGATAGTGTGGGTATCGGGATTTGCATGGGGTGAGGACCATGGATACGTAATAAACCGACTTCTGTAGCGGGAATTTGTATCTGTCAACCTCTCATTCGACGACGAGCACTGCGCTTACAACTTGATGTGTTGCAGCTATATACAGCAGCATAGGTTCGCCGATATTTGGCATTGTTAGGACTGGATTACTGGCCAATAAGGTCTTTATTTCGTCGAGTCCGTCCGCGGCTGCATCCGTCCACATGAAGTGTTCGGTGCACCGGAGAAGGCGGTAAAGTGGTAATGCCTTTTCTCCTAACCTGGAGATAAAGCGGCTCAAAGCAGCCACGCATCCAGCTAGTTTCTAGATGTGCTTGAGGTCTGTTGGTATAGCCAACTGTGACAGAGCTCAGATTTTTGCCAGATTCACTTCAATTCCTCTATTGGAAACAATGAAGCCCAGTAGTTTTCCAGAGGGGACGCCGAAAACGCATTTTTCCGGGTTCAGCTTGATGTCGTATGTTCGGAGGTTGTCGAACGTAAGCCTCATGTCATCTATTAGGGTTTCGATGTGTCTTGTTTTTATGACCACGTCGTCCACATATGCCTCCACTGTTTTGCCGATTTGCTTTTCCAGGCATGTTTGAATCATGCGTCGATAGGTTGCGCCGGCATTCTTAAGCCCGAAAGGCATAGTGTTGAAGCAGAAAGGGCCATATGGCGTTATGAAAGCTGTTGCAGCTTGGTCGGACTCTGCCATCTTTATTTGATGGTATCCAGAGTATGCATCGAGGAAACACAGCGAGTCGTGTCCTACTGTGGCGTCGATGATTTGATCGATGCGAGGGAGGCGAAAGGGATCCTTGGCGCAAGCCTTGTTGAGGTCTTTGAAGTCGACGCATAGGCGCCAGGATTTGTCCTTTGTTGGTACCATTACCAGATTTGCCAGCCAATCCAGATGCTTGATATCTCTGATGAATCCGGCCTCTAGTAGCTTGGCTAGCTCTTCCCCCATGGCTTGCCGTTTGGGCTCTGAAAACCGCCTTAGAGTCTGTTTGACAGGTTTGTATCCTTTTAGTATATTGAGGCTATGTTCGGCCAATCTGCGTGGGATGCCCGGTATGTCCGATGGGTGCCAGGCGAAAATGTCCCAATTCTTGCGTAAGAAGTCTCGCAGTGCGGCGTCCATTGTGGGGCTCAACTATGTCCCGATGGAAGCTGTCTTCGTGGGGTCTATTGGATGGACTTGGAATTTGACTATCTCTTCTGCGTGTTTAAATGAGGTGGACTTGGGTCGCTTGTCGAGTATCACGTCGTCCCTGTCCATGGTGGCACGTAGTGTTGTTAATTCTTCGGCTGCTAGGGCTTCGGATAATGCTTCCAAGGCTAGTGCTGCGGTTTTGTTTTCGACACGGAGTGCGACGTCCGGATCACTGGCTAGAGTGATGATTCCATTGGGTCCAGGCATTTTAAGCTTCATGTACCCGTAATGGGGTATAGCTTGAAAGCTCGTAAACGCGTCCCGCCCTAGAAGGGCGTGGTATCCGCTGCTGAAAGGAGCCACTTGGAATGTGATTTCTTCGGACCTGTAATTCTCCGGGGTGCCGAATACCACATCGAGTGTGATATTTCCCGCACACCGTGCTTCCCGACTAGGGATAATTCCCCTGAAGGTTGTGCCGCTTTGTTCAATGCGGCTTTTATCAATTTCCATCTTTTTGAGTGGTTCTTCGTAGCTCAAGTTTAATTCGCTTCCGCCGTCCATGAGTACTTTAGTGAGCCGAATGCCATCCACTATTGGGCTAAGGACCAGAGCGGCTGGTGCCCAGACGGTCTGGAATTGAGGTTCGTCACTGGCATTGAAAGTTATAGCAGTGTTGTTCCATGGATTTATTTTTGCCACATGGCAGATTCCAGCGGGGCTCCGATGAGCTCGCTTGCGCCTATTGTTTGAGGCGAAAGTCTCGAAGACTGTTAGTACCGTATTGTGTTCTTTGGCGGGATGTTGTTCTGCTTTATGGCTTACAAGGAGATCCTCGCCACTTTTTGCTACCTGCCGGAGTATCCAACATGCCCTAAGGCTATGGTTGGTGTTGTGTCCAGTGTACTGTGGAGTTTACATGGCCCATGAGCCATTCTTCCAATACGGTTCCACGCCATGGGGTGGGCTTCGACTTCTTGGGGATTGGATCGGCCGACTTACGAGAGTTCGCCCGTTTAGCTCGAACAAAGGTTTTGGTGAGAGCCGGGCTATCCCAAAATTCTATTTGGATTTTCCAGGCGCTTTCCATCGCACAATATTTCTGTACTATGGTTGCCAAGTCAGCAAGGTGTACTATGTCACGGCGACTTATAGCATTAAGGATTCCTTTGTCCGTACCGTTTTTGCAGAAAAGTGAGACTGCGTCCTCCTCACGACAGTCCTTGACCTTATTTAGCACAAGGAGGAATCTGGCCCAGTAGCGATGTACTGTCTCATGGGGCTCTTGTCTGATATGGGAGAGACGGCTTAAGCACGGGTGGGTGTTCGTTGCTGAATCCGGATTCTGATCCGGCCTAGCGCCTAGGGGCAGGGAAGCCTCTGAGTTCGATAGCTCGGGATCCGAGATGCTGCCCAATTTTTTCGACCAAATACCCGATCCTAAGTCCGGGATCTGGGACGTGTCTTCCCTTGAGCGGGAGTCCGTCTCAGGAGATCGGTGATCCGGACACGATTCGTCCTCAAAATAGAGGGGTAATCCGTATGTGGTTCCTCCACTACCGCTATCCCATGGGTGGTCGGCGGGGATTTAATGTCCCTTTGGTCGGGTTTAAGCCCAATCCGGTCATAGTCCGTAGCAACTCCCAAAGTGGCGATGCGATCCAAGAGCTCATTAAGGGAGGAGAGCTCTATCGGATCCATCTGTTCGGCGAGTTCCGAATTGATGCGAAGGTTATGCGTGACGACCCAAGAGGCCATCATTGGCGCGACAGCTGATGGGGCGGCCATGATGAAGCCGCCAAGTCGGAGAGTTTGGCCTACAGCTAGCGCTCCCCCAGAGGTAATGTTGTCCTTGACAACGAGATGAGCCATCGAGCCTTGCAGCGACGACACAGAGGAACTCTCAATGAAACCACCAATGTCGGTGTCAAAACCGGCGGATCTCTGGTAGGGGGTCCTGAACTATGCGTCTTAGGCCGATGGTAAAAGGAAGCAAGGGACACAATGTTTACCCAGGTTCGGGCCCTCTCGATGGAGGTAAAACCCTACTTCCTGCTTGATTAATATTGATGATATGAGTAGTACAAGAGTACATCTACCATGAGATCGTAGAGGCTAAACCCTAGAAGCTAGCATATGATGATTATGACTGTAATTGTGATCGGCCTCCTAAGGATCAACCTCTCCGGTTTATATAGACGCTGGAGAGGGCTAGGGTTTACATGGAGTCGGTTACAAGGAACGAAACACAATATACGGATCACCAAGCTTGTCTTCCACGCCAAGGAGAGTCCCATCCGGACACGGGACGGAGTCTTGAGTCTTGTATCTTCATGCTCCAATAGTCCGGACGAAGTATATAGTCCAGCCGTCCGGATACCCCCTAATCCAGGACTCCCTCACAGGCCACTACAAATCCTATTCCTATGTTTACAAAATCCTACAAATCAAAGAGGCTCAAAGTGTCCATCACAACCGACCATATAGACCTCTACACTACAAATGTCCCTGATCATCTTCAGTACAAGGAACATGCTGTACTACTATCATACTCCCTCCGTTCCAAAATATAAGTCTTGGTAGAGATTTCCACTATGGATCACATACAGATGTATCCAGATACATTTAGAGTGTAGATTCACTCATTTTGCTCCATATGTAGTCCATGGTGGAATTTATACAAATACTTGTATTTAGGAACGAAGAGAGTACATATTAAAGAAGAACGGAAGAGGAACATGGTAAAGAAGACCAAGCAGATTTTGGATAATAAAATGTTGGTTGCGCAGTGCCCACACACGATGAACCAGATCACATTAAGAATGCAACTCCCAGCTGTCTCTTGACCATTTCAGGCGGTTGGATGAAGATCCTACGTCTCCTAACCCTTCTTCTTCCTCGTCTCCGATTCTTCCCATACAGAACACCGCACGGGCCGCCAGCCAGACCACCGGCCCCCACCGCATGTGTTCCTCCGCCACCACCACCCCCACCCTCGCCCCCACCCGCGTCGAGTTTTCTACGTTCGGCAAGGCCCCACAACCACCCGAGCCCCTTCGTTCGCATCGGCGAACTCCGACGAGCTCTGAAAAATCGACTGACCCAATTTTGAAATTTAGTCTACTGTGATTTAACTAGTGTGGAATATAAAAGGGGAAAACCATAAGCATTGGGAGTATAGTGTTGAGCGTGCCATGGCGGATACGAAGGTGCAAATCGGACAAAGGCAACTTCGCAATCAAGACAAGAAATCAGAGTAAAGCAGTGCCAATCTATTTTCTAGTTATGATAAATAAGTTGAGCAAATACGAAAGAGTACCGCCTCTGGTGCAGCGCCGTCTATGCATTTGCTGAGAATTCGATGGTGTTGCGGTAGCGATGGCTGTCGGTGGTGTGGAAGCAGATCTAGGAGGGTAGACGATGGCGGCGGGGCGCGGTGGATGAGACGGTCTTAGGAGCGGTGCCGGCAAGGTGGACGACGGCGGGGATGAAGCGAGAGGACGGGATGCAAGGATCCTGGTCCGAAGCCGTGGATGAGAGAGGTTGATCTCTTGTAATGGACGGCGGCATCGGGGCATCAGCTCCGGCATGGTGGAGGAGGACGACAGAGGATGGGGTGGCGGACGGAGGAGGCTGGAGTGGAGAGGGTGTTTTGGCGCCCACGGAGTACGAATGGGGAAAAGGGAGGTAGAGAGGAAGGGGGAACCATGAATTCAGGGCGCGCTTGTCTCAAATGCGAGGAAATTTACAAACTTAGCCCCCGTTTCAAATTTCCTACATCACAGCAATATTAGTCGGTTGGGGATAGGACGGTAATCTCGCATACACCAAATATTTGCCGACGAGAGTTTGTTTTTGGCGCCCACCGTGTATGAATATGAATCGGGGAGGGAGTCAATTTCGGCCGAGGACACACGGTGTTTTGGCGCCCACCGTGTATGAATCCAGGTGAGAGGTGGTTACGTCACATTTGGGTGAAATTACAAACCTACCCCTATCGAAACCTATAGAAATCCAGTAGATAGGCTTTGCGTGGCAGGGATAGGCAATTGTAATTTCCATCTCGCAGATTTTGGTTTCGGGCGGCTACTGCGACTTTCTCCGCTTCGTTCAAATTTTGCAGAGTGCATGTTTACCGTGCCAACTCAATTCGAATCCTGTTTGTATTTTTTTTCAAGCGGGATCCATTTTCAATTGGAATTAAATTCTATATACATCATTTTTATATATACTTTCAAAAGCACAACAAAGAATTCTGCTCCTTTATATGTATAATATGATTTACAAATACAATGATCTCAAAATCTAAGGTTGAATTCAAAAAAAGTTAAACCAAATTATGTTCTACTGAAATGTATGGATCAGTAATATCTACATATTAAATAACATAGATGCGCGTGAATTCATATGAGTATGCATGTTTGATAGATCAATTTTGGTTCGAGTATGGATTACATGTATCATCATCTCAAATTCAAATATTTGAATCCCTTTTATGTTCACTCCTTTCACGTCCATCTCTCTCGCATGCATGCTCCTTCATGTAGCTATCACTCTCTTTTCTCCAGCTCACCCGCACGCTCACTTCATTTTTCTCCTATCCTCGCAAACATGGTCTCTCGACGTCTCCCTTTAGAAGAGTCACACTCTCCCTATCATTATACATTACACGGTTTTCATTATCTCTCATGTCTAAACTGTTCTCCGGTATCACTCGGTACCTATGCTTTCCTTTTCACCGCCACACACACAGTCTCCACTCGTCTTTCACTTTGTCTTTCTCTCTATGGGATTCTCTCACACACCCTATATGTCTCTAGATATGACTCATACCACTAAAATTACTCTCTCTCTCTCTCTCTCTCCTATAGACACATCATTTGTTGCGGTCTCCTTTTCGTCTCCATCCCAGTCTGACATTATTCATTTGTTTACCGATCAGACAACCCCCCCTCTCTCTCACACAGACACACACACACAACTCCTGCTTCCACTCCCCTTCCTGACTACCGTCTCTCTCTCACACACACAAAACTCTCGCTTTCGCACCCCGGCTCGTATTTCTCTCACAAACATTTATCAACTAGCCTCTAGATAGGTTTATACACCCGCACACTCATGCTTCCACTATCGCATACATGTCTCTCTCCCGCTCCTTGTATCTATGTAGATTTTTCTTCCCTTCTTGAGACACGCCCTCTCGATCGTGCACACACACTACCGCCTCATTTTACGCTGATACCTATCGCACACACACACTCTTTGTGTCTTTGTCACACATGCACTCCGTCCTCCTCCACTCTCCTTCTCTCTCTCACACACACATGGGCTTTTTGCAACAACTAGCAAGATGCACATGCGTTGCATGGAATATCAAGATGCATTTGTATGAGTAGTTTATCTTGTGGGGGAAAAGGATGAACAAGGGAAGGCCTTATTTGCAAATGTGGAGAGGGTTGTGGGTATCTTTTTTTTCAAAATTATCATAGTTTCCTTCCTATCCGTCAGATATAGATCGGACGGCCTATATTGCAGGATGGCAGGCACACGATCATCACCGACAATGCTTTTTATAAGAGTAGGGATAAAAACAGAGTTGGTGATGATGGTGGGCCTGCCATCCTGCAATGTAGGTCATCCGATTTATATCTGACAGATAGGAAGGAAAATATGGCAATTTACCCGCACTCCTCACCACATTTGCAGATAAGGCCTTCCCTCGTTCATCCTTTTCTCCCACAAGATCTTGATGTTCCGTGCAACGCACGGGCATCTTGCTAGTAAGAGTAGAAATTAGACATATACCACTTCTCGAATCTTGAAACCAACAACATTCCTCCCTTATCTCATCAAAACCGCCAAAGGAATATATTTTGAGTGAAACATAACATATTTTTAGTGATATACGTATTTCAAAACTAGACTTTTTTTCTATCAAATCGGTGAATATGTATTAATCTACTTTGATCGTGTGGCAACGCATTGGCACATTGCTAGTAGTTATTATAATTTTTTGGACACCAGACAAACGGTGGAGTACATATACGAAGAGAAGAGGCGCACGCACGCAGTCGGTCTCTCGCTGTCTCGCACACATGAGTGTTACGTAAAGGCGACGTTAACAAATAAACCCTAAAACCCTAGGTGCACGATTGCTGCATTCGCGGGTACCGGGTACGTGGTGGAGCACCTTTGTAGGAATAGTCAGCTCGCGTGATAATTTGATCCGTAGGAGTTGATGGTCGGGACCACAGGTGAACGACTTGGAGGCGGTGGCTCGCCAGTTGCCACAGATCGAGTAGCCACGTTTAAAATATCATTTTTTAGCGGGGTTAAGAGTTCCGATTTTCAATGGCGCGTTATAAGTACTAAGTAGTTTTTAGAACGATTGGTATGGAGCGAAAATGGAATTCATAGTACTACGTACCTCCTTGGCGTATGGTTGTATGGGTTTATGTTGCGAGATGTTGAACCTGGTAGTTCTAGGGCAAATACTATGGTTTAGATTTAGATGCTGGTTTTCAGTAATGAAAATCGGAAGGGGAAACCCTTCTTTGATTAAAAAAACTACTACCTCCATTCTGGTTTACTAGTCCCCATCGTATTTTGGGTCAAAGTTTGTCCATGAATTTTACATGTAAAATGTGAATGGAAAATGAGATTTTGTTATACCCAAACAAAAAAGGACTGGAGGGAGTGATTGCTCTGACATGGACGCGACCTCTCATAGCGCAGGCATTGAACCGCGCGCCGGCCAAGAGGGCCCCACTCGCTGCAGGCCCGGCTGAGCACGCCTCCTCGCCGCGTGCAACCAGCTTTAGACTGCCCCGCCTGCCTTCATTGAATCCGCGCGTGTGCCGGCAACACGTCCTTCCGCGAGCCGGCCGGCATTTTAGAACACAAAAAATGACTAAAATATAATTAATTTACGCATGGTCTTGACTTGTTGTGCTCGCACTGGTAGCAGGAACTAGTAGAGGTTTTTCTTTATTTATAACTCTCCTCACATTTTTTTGGCTTTGAAGTGAATCATGGTTGTGGACATTATGTATGAATGTGCAGATATCTGTGAACATGAGTTTGATGTGGAAGTTGAACTTGGAATGTCGGGCTTGCGCGTGAACTATACCATGTCCAATGCTTCGTCTGTTATTGTTTGGAAAGTAATTGCTGTTATTACATGACCCGAAAAAAATATTTTGTGCCACATCAGTAGATGCACGGACATCACAACAGGCATGCTGACTGGATAAACATTTGAACCTAGCTATTATGAAGGAAATTTTGTATTGACAACAGTTTTAGATAGCAGGAGACGCCTAGCCTGCTCTGCCTCTGCTAGCTTATTTCTGGCTTCTTCCATCTCTTCTTTGGCTTGGGTGAAGAGAGCATCTGATTGCTCTTTTCGCTTCTTCAGGAACTCAGCTACATTCTCAAGGGCTGCTGCACGCTTTCTTTCAGCCTTTACTAGAGCCACGAGGACACGAACAGCTGACGACTCCACCTGGCTTGTGTGTAATCCAGCATCATCTGGGAATTTGCACCTTGTGTCTAATCCAGCATCATTAGGGAACTGGCACCTTGTGTGTAATCCAGCCTCATTTTGGAAACATGATCTCGAGGTTGACCATACTTCCCTCCTCGCAGGAACTGCATCCTGACATGAAGTTACTTCTTTTTTAGATCAATACTCAGAGCAACCCAGATCCATTTAGTAGAAGCCAGATAAACAGAACTCGGAGAAGTGAATTCAAAAGGAAAAAAATATAAAAACAGACTACAAGGTGAGAACACCCACTTCCTACATCAAGCTAAAAACGAAAGCATTAGGACGATTAAGACTCTTCTTATTACACATCGAAGAACACCAGGCTTAAGAGAAACAGAAACTACAACATATACACATCGAAGAACACGAGGCTAAACGGAAGTAGTTGAAAGGGTGTTACTTACCAAAGCTTGGTTTACAGGTTCGGTGCAGCTCCTCTTTAACTTGCCACGCTCCTTGAAGATGTCCCCAATATCCCGTGTTTGGTCTTCATTGCTACTCTGCATGTTCGCACTCGTGGTTTTAAAATCTCAACATGACAAGAAAAATATACTACTAGTAATAGTCGTGCATCTTGTGGGAAACATTAAAGCACTCGTCTGCCATCTTAGAGCATCTCCAATAGAATCGCAACGCGTGGTGCTTTAAAAAACGTTTACAGTGCTGAGATCGAGAAGTAGAGAGACTAGAGAGTAGAGGATAGTTCTCAGCATTGATAGATAAAAAAATAGATAATTCAACTACTCCTCATCGTCCGACTCCTCCTCGGTGATGTTCTCCTCCGACGTCTGACTGTAGGCGTGAAGATACCGATCATTGTCGGATTCCCAGGGCGACGCTGCTCCTAGCCTCATGTTGAATTGAGTGTCCGCTTTTCGCCTACGCTTGTCCTCGCGATAGGCGGCTCGCTCCGCCCTCCTCTTATCCCTCTCAGCCCTCCTTTGCGCGTAGAACTCACACTCGTTGATGATGTCCTGCGGGAAGCGTTGGCGCCACAGCGCCATAGCTTCCTCGTCCATCTCGGCGATGCCAAGACGGTGCTCCTGCCTCTGGTTATCGCGACCATCCTCGTCGGTGCTAAGCCGCGGTAGAGGCGCGAGCTCCTGCGCCCGCTCCCGCGTCGGCACGTTGGGTAAGTTTAATGTTCTATGAGGCCAACAGAGGAGGCACGCTGCCGCGTCGTACACATGGGCAGCCTCGTTGGCGTTGTCGAAATTGCCGAGGCCGAGGCGCATCTCGCGGAACCGGATCTCGGCGGAGAAGCCGCCAGAGGGGCGCGCGCGGATGCCGCGGTATCCCCAAGTTTCCCGGCGACGCGGCGGCATGGTGGCGCGACGGCGGCGAGGTGAGAAAGAGCAGGGAGAGAGCAGTGGCGAGGCACAGAGCAGGGATAGAGCGGTGGCAAGGCATAGAGTGGTGGGAGGGTGCTGGATTTTATAAAGCGCGCCGGATGCCGCGTGACAAAACTAGCGCACGCCCGGCCGCTTTTTCCCCGCGCGTGCGATCCTTTCCCTCTTCTCTACTGTTATATTTATTTTATATTTAATATTTATCTCTACTTCTTTACTGTCTACTTTTTTCTTATAAAAAACAGAGTTGGTGATGATGGTGTGCCTGGCATCCTGCAATATACGTCGTCCGATTTATATCTGACAGATAGGAAGGAAACAATGGGAATTTTGCAAAAAGATACCCATACCCCTCTCCAGATTTGCAAATAAGGTCTTCCCTCGTTCATCCTTTTCTCCCACAAGATAAACTACTCATACAAATGCATATTGATGCATGCAACACATGGGCATCTTGCTAGTTCTAAAAAACTTTCCATCATTTGCCACACTACTGGTTGCAAATGAAAAACCTACCCAAGCACAGTGCGATACAAGAGTGACGCACAATTACAAGCTGATATTTTGTTGGACAATGGAGGTTATAACCAATTACTTTTACGGGAACAATAGCACCCAGGAAATTTGAAGGGTAGGTATGAACAAAATTGGAACTGCACATGTACTGCTAAGTGATTCAATACACACATTACCAATCGAGGAGGAGAACGATGGTCGCGGCGGCCTCTGTGAGTCATGGTCGGCAACGGGAGTCAGTTCATTGTCCACGACGGTGGTGCTTCTGCGCTTGGCGTCGGCTTCCGGGAAGCAGATCCGAGACCATGGAAGACGGTGCCGGGGAAGAGGCTCCGTGTACGACGATGACGGTGGACCGGCTCCAGTGCGGCGTACGAGGTCGTCGATGAGGCAGATGCACTGCGGTGGACGAGTGCGCCGATGTAGAAGGGGAGGAGCACGAAGGCTGCGGTGCCGTGGAGAAGTCTATTTTGCGGTGGGGATAGAAAATGGGGAGTATTCAGGTGTACTACTCTGGGTGCCGGGGTGGGGTTGGCTGGGTAGGGTGAACCTGAAGTTACAAAAACAGCCCCCTACCAAGCGTCATCCGTAGGCCTGTTCTGAAGGCTATGATGGTAACTTCCCACTGCTCGAATCAGGGTCGCGGGAGATTTTCCCGCCGACCTCAAAATTTTGTGACACTGAACTCCCCGTGTGGCGTGTTGAGTGATTCAGCTAAGCAACTAGCGAGTAGTACTATTAAACTCTGCATATTAGGTTTGGCCGAAGTCAAACTTCCTAAAGTTTGACCAAGTTTATAGAAAAATATAAACATTTACCATAACAAATATGTATGATGTGAAAGTACATTCAATAATGAATCTAATGGTATTTATTTGTTATTGTATATGTTAATATTTTTTGTTATGAGCTTTCTGAGAGTTTACAAAACTTGACTTTGACCAATGCTAATACGCGGACTTAAATAAAAACGGAGGGAGTACACATTTGTTTTCTTAGTTTGTAGTGAACTAATCATTTGTTGAAATTGTGAAATAAATATATTAGGCTATTGACTTCGAATGTAATGGTCTATACAATTCAATAGTTACAATCATTGTCGAATCCCAAGATGTATACAAGGTCTATAGTACTTCACAACATGCTCAAACTCACATAATCCCAGTCAAATGAGAATCTAAATGCATTTCATAGTTATTACTTTGTAGGATGCAACAAAACCAACCATAACTCTACATCAGCCATTATAGAAGCAACATTTTGAACATATCCCAATGTGTGAATGAAACATGCAGAGAGAGCTTGCGAAGATGGAGCAGATAGGGCGGGAAAGATTGTATGTATGTGGACGAGAGAGTAGGAGACAAACCTAACGAGACAGAGAGAGAGAGAGAGAGAGAGAGAGGAAGAAGTTAGGTCTGTGAGAAAGATGGAGACATGTAATATACGTGAGATGCGTGTGCATCCGGATTCTGTATACGTGGAAGGAGAAGAGACAACATGTTTGATGAGAGAGCTGGAAAAACATGGACGAGAGGGGAAGGATCTCGTGGGTTGAGGGATTGATAATTTTGTGCGGGGGAGAGAGGGATTGGTAATTTTGTGCGAGAGAGAGAGAGGGTGGGGGAGGAGTCAGTCAGCCGTCGTCACATCATCCTGCTTCCAAATGGCCCCACATTCTCTAGCGCGGTGTGGTCGCCGTCTTCGATCTCCTCGATGCCCTCTTTGAAGATTGAGGTGTTGTGCATGTTGGGGTGCAAAGAAGCACAAGCGAGAGTGGTCGCCGTATAACCTTGGATGGGGATGAATTGTGTGCTCGGGGGAGGGTGTGTGTGTGTTGTGTGTGTGTGTGTGTGTGTGTGTGTGTCAGATATTGAGAGAAAACAAACCTAAGGAGAGAAATGGGTGTTCACGAAGAGATTGTGCGGGCCTTGAGGTGGGCAGGGGCCGGGTGAGGGTGTCAAAATGTGCGCGTTGATGCATGTGTTACATGCGATCGTGCGAGGGATGGACGAATCGAGAGAGATGGTTGTTGTGTTACGGATGATCCTCTCCCTCTCTCTCTCTCTCTCACACACACACACACACACAAGTAAAGTAGAAGACCATTCTCTCATGTATACACAATGTATCAACATCTGTCTATGTCTCACTCATGCATGATCATTTGCACATTCACACCTCTCTATGTCTGTATCACACGCACAACGTCTCCACATTGCCCTTCCGCCACAACACACATATGGACACATACACACGTTCTCTCTCAGTCACAGACACAGAATCAGTATTCAAAAAACTAGGGTGCACCTAAAACGTCCAAATCCAAATAAACACGAACTCGAGCTAAATTCAAATATATGGAAATATTGTAGCATCAAGAACTTTTCCAGGAAAAAAAAGTAGAGTAATATTTGGGGATTGTTTTCACACACACAAAAAGGTTCGATGGATGTCCTTCGAGCGCAACACGGTGACGCACCGTTC
Source organism: Triticum aestivum (assembly GCF_018294505.1). NCBI lineage: Eukaryota > Viridiplantae > Streptophyta > Magnoliopsida > Poales > Poaceae > Triticum > Triticum aestivum. The sequence continues at coordinate 527,430,505 of NC_057810.1, read as the reverse complement.
AATCGACCGTGCGGCTGCGATTCACGCGCTTGCACATGATTCCGTATCGTGGCTGTGGTACTAACTAATAAAAGCGCTGCCTAAGTCTAATGGTTACGTGTACTAATAAAAGCGCATGCGCAACACCGTTCGATCGATCGCGCGGCCGTGGTTCACGCGCTTGCAAAGGATTCCGTATCGTGGTTGTGGTACTAACTAAAGTAAGCTCCCATACGCGCACTCATCAATATGCCGCCGCCGCCGTTGCACATGCCGGCGCCCACCTGCTCCGGCCAACAATTTCTCGCCCATCACCGTTGTGTCGCCACCATCCCTGTGCCATGAAGCTGAAGGCTCGCCCGCTCACATTGTCTGCAGTCCCTCCTCGCGATGCCGCCGTGCTGCCAAGCACGTGAGCAGCTGGTGGAGCCGCGTCTATGCACGCAGCATACGAAGAGGAGGATGAGCGCGTGCTCCAGCACGCCAGCGAGGAGGAACTAGCGTGTCATTGTCATCTCCGCCCACGTGCAGGAGGCGCCCATGGCGGCTGTCGTGGCAGAAGCCAGTCGTGCGCGCGTCGAGCCCGCAAACCGGGTGCGAACGCGGAATCTACCTTCGAGACCTTGAATGCCACGTGGATCTTGCAATCTGAAGGAGCAATTTGGGTCAGTCAACTCTTGTGAGTCGTTTGATGCAACATGGATGGCTAAAAGGGCTTATTCCACCTCTTCTGCCGTCTTCTTCCTTCGCACCACCGAACTTCTTTCACAAATCGACTGACCTAAATTATTATACTAGTAGGAACGTATTAAGTATAGTAGGAACACGAAGATACGAGCAGTAGTACCAACTGCAAGAAGAACAGTAGTAAGCCATAGTACTAGTACTATTGTATGTACTAAAGAGTTCAAATAACGAGAAAGAACATAAACATAGTTCTGCGGGGGCCTCAGCACAACACACCCTTGAAAATAAACTAAGAAACTAGTCCACTTGACACTGTAGTAGAAGCAGCATGAGTGACGACACTGCCACCTACTCGGAGTCTGAGTCCACGTCCTCGACTTCGTCCTCGTCCCTCTTCCTCTTCCTCTTCACCGACGCTTCTTTGCTTGAATCGGACACTAGGCTCTGCTTCTTCATCCAACCCTTGTAGATATTTAAACAAAGGTAGGCATCCATTGTTGCATATACGATGTGATCTTCATCTAATGTCTTCGACTCCCATGCATGATGAAACTCGTGATGAGGTTTCTTCAGTTTAGCGTACGAAGGATCTCATGGCTGCTGCTAGGGTCAGCATTGAAGGTTGAGAGGAGGACACCAGGCTTGCCTTCTAGAGATCGAAGGGCTGGCCTACAACGAGACCTATCCGATGCAGGACATCCCTGTCGTTCCTAAAGTCTACAGTAATGAATTTCACTCTTTTGTCCTTGAGGAAGTTCTTTAAATCCTGGCACTCAACATCGGCATGGCATATGTGGTAGACCAAGCAAATGTTATGTATGCAAACCTGGATCACGGTGGGCTTCTTCCTCTCTTCCTCCTTTAGAATCTTCTCTCTTTCTAGGACTGTGGTGTACTCAACATCTAGCCCAGCGACCCACTCATCCGTTGAACTGTTGAACATGCGTAGGAAGTGAGCAAGTCATGCTTTCAACGTCGTGGATCCACGTGTGTAGATGACAATGAACTCATCGTCGGTGATGGCTCTAACCTGGTACTCAGCAGCGACCATGGAGATTTGGGAGGCCATGGATTTTGGAGGAGGGTTAGGAGAAGTTGAACTGTTGTACCCTGCAGAAAAACTGGGAGCGAACTAATGTGGAAGGACGGGACAACTAGGAGTGAACTGTTGTAAGGTAGAAGACGGGGACGAGTAGGGCGTGCGAATGGCGTGGGGTTGCTAGCTTGCCCGGTGGATAAACGGCTGCAAGCCCCCAAAGAGTTATCGAGAACTATGCGGGGCCCACTAGCTGTCATGTCTACTAGACCCACATCATAGGCCTGACGGTATAGCTTCTGCCTGTTTGCACGCCGTGCCGGTGCGTGGATGTAACTTCACTTAATTCCGTCAACCGTCGTGCCTGCCACGACCTTCGCCTCCCTCGCGCGGTTGCGCCCTTTGAGACTTCGACCAGCTATAAATGAGCAATTTTTTTGCCTACTCCGCATGCATGATACTCCCTCTGGTCCTTTTTACTCCCATCAACCGTTTGCAAAGTGTTTGACAAAATTTATACTAAAAATATCAATATCTACAATACTGATTATAATGAGTATAAGAACTATGTTTTATAATGAGTGTAAAAATATTGATTTGACATTGTGAATGTTGATACATTTTTCTATAAGTTTGGCCAAAGTAGAGGTACATTGACTTCAGACAAAACTTAAATGCACAATGCAGACTAGTTCCTCCGTCTAGGTGTGTGCCATGTCCTATCTTGTCATCACAACAAGGTTAGCTATTAGAGTACTACTACCTCCCTTCTAGTTTAAAGGGCTTGATTCAAAAATTTCACCTACTCTTAGCAAGATAGTAGAGGCGGTGGAATAGTTTTTGAAGTCTGCAAAAGTACTCAACTAATGTTGTCGTTCTTCACAAAAAATGTGTTTACCAATGCATGCATGAACACTAGTTACTCTAACCCCCTCTCTTCTTTAATTCTTTGCCACATCAGCATGTTTGCTATTCCGGTGTGCATGATACCAGCTAAGATACCACCATTAAGGCCAGCCTTAATCATCGCATGCAATAATTTACTGCACCCTCAGATATGAACATGTGTGGGGCGTGTATGTTTTTAATGACTTGAGACTATACCTAGCCCGACATGCAAGATGACTTATTATGCACCGTTCCCCATACCTGTAGGAAGCCCATTCGTCTCCAAATCTTTTCCTCTCCATGTGTGGAAACAATATACCTGCCAGACTCTCCTTCTCCCTCCGGCGGTCCCACCACTCCACCCCATGTGGAAAAAATCTGCATGCATGACTCTCCCCCCCCCACGCTCGTCCAATCCGTTGTGACCAGCAATACTTCCACCCCTTCCCTCCCCCGTAATTTACTCCAACAAATATGCCCATGTAGCTGTTACATTAATCACACAACATATCTTCCAGGACGCTGCTTCAGTTACTTAACTGCAAGTGCATTGGGTCACTGACATATGGGCCCAACAAGGGTCTGGCCCACATGTTAGTGACACAACTGGACCTGCAGTTAAGTCAGTGTAGCTCAGTCCATATCTTATGTAGGTGTGCCATTGCTCGCTATAAATACTACGCCTCCCACGACATTCAGAAGAACGCTCACGTTCATCGCTATCTCCTCTCCCTCCCTCTCATGTTGACCACCATGGCATCGCCCCTCCCAAGCCCTAAGCACCCCTCGCTGCACCGCCCGGATGGTCACGCGTTGCCGTTCCGTCCCTCGCCGCCACTAGTCGAGGAGGACGCGTCGGTGTTCCACTCCTCGGCGCGATGCGTTGAGGTGGATGCATCGGCATTCCCAATCTCGCCAGCACGCTCATTGGAGGACGTGTCGGCTCCCCGCTACGAGGAGAATGCAGCGCCGCCCACCGAGCCCCCCAAGCCTTGAGGAGCTTTGGAAAGAAATGGATGTCGCCATGTGGGAGGCTTTGCCGCTGGCAGAGCACGCCAAAATAGAGGCGGAGAAGAAGGCCGAGGAAGAGAAGCGCGTCACGGGGCAAGCTGCCTGGCAGGTCTATGTCGCGTCCGAGAGAGTCAGGCAATTGGCTCTTTGGCAGAAGGCTCGTGCAAGGGCCGTGAGGGTGGCAGAGGACGCCCGTGCCAAAGCCCTGAGTGCAGTCGGGCCCAGGCGCCTCTTCTACGCTTGGCGGTACGTGGACCGGGTGCATGCTTCCAGCGAGGAGGAGTACCTGCTGGTTCACCACACCGGTGAGATCGCGCTCGCCCGCCGGCAAGTCGCTAATCAGCACCTCGCGAGTTGCGAGGCTGAGGAAGAGGCGTTGTGTCGGCGCGCTGGGAAACGGTCGCGCACTAGGGTACTCGTGGCGCGCCGCAAGTGCTCCTGCAAGCGTCGTGGCTTTTAGTAGGGAGTATAATTTAGTTTCGTAAGGTGATCTCATTAGTTTTGGGACGCAAATGATAAATCCCGAACATTCAGGAATTATTAGCATCCTTAATTAAGTATGTAAGAGGAAAATTTTCGAAACCTTGTGTATCCGTACGCATTTTGTAAGTAGGTGCATACAACACAAACTTTAGTACTATATACTATCGCACTACACGTCTCTCTCTATATATGCTTGCAGACTGTGCTACTCCCTTCGTCCAGGTGAATAAGTCATCTTTGGTTGTGCATCATGACCAAGAAGGACGGAAGACTTTATACACCTAGACGGAGGGAGTACTACAATTACTTATGTACGGACAAATGCACGTTTTAACATTACGATGCGGTTTTTGTAAAAGTAGAAAAACAACACTAGTCAAGCTTGTGAAACGATTCAATGCAAAACAAATGCAAAAATGCTCGTTTGATTGTTTACTTTTAGCTTCCTTCTCTGTCGTACTTTGTACGGAGTATCTCACTAGTCAGAAAGGCATGGAAGTTCCCAAACCGCTTCCTACACCCTGTATCGAATTTTTTGCCTAACAAGTTGTGCCGTGCAATTGGAATTCCAACTTGAGTACTAGTACTACTAGTAGGAGTACCAGGGGCCAGTTCGTTTAGGCTTCTAGATTAGTAGTAATACCTTTACTACTAGCTTCGTCCTGGTTTATTGGTCCCCATTGTAATTTGTGTCAAATTTTGATCATAAATTTAACTAATGAAATGTTTGTGATGTCACATGCACTAACATTTTATCAGTTAAATCTTTGGTCAAAATTTACCACAAATTACAATGGTGACGAATAAACCAGGACGGAGGTACTCCCTCCATTTTTGTATACAAGGCCACTATAAAAAATACATTTTGCATCTATACAAGGCCACCAACAGTAATCGAGACAAATATTAATGATGTTTCCTCGTACTAGTAACCCATGGCTTAATTACTAGCATGCATGTAGTGGATGATAATGACAAACTCATCTACTTCCTCTCTCACGGCCACTCAATTTCTTCTAATGTGCATGCACCCTATTAATTAACCCGGTAAACGAGAAAATAAATTGACTTGTAAAGCACACATTGATTTTTATCTTGGTACCTGTAATTTGAGTTTGTGGCCTTGTATATAAAATGAAGGGAGTACTAGTAGTAGTTTAGAAGCCCAAATAAATGAGTGAGGCGCCTTAATGTTACTCTCCACTGTGACTAGTCTTATGGGAAAAGCTGGGGAAGAGACGGCTTATTTTTTAAGCCGCCAAAAGAACTGGCCCTAGGAGTAGTAGCTAGGGATACTAGGAGTAGTAGCTAGGGATCGAGTGTGCGAGATGAACCGGAGAAAGTAAATGCAGAGAGATGAAATGCAAAAAAGACGGAGGGATGTGATGGTTGGTTGTCCATTTATTTTACCAGGCCACTTATTACTGGCAGTGGTTGGGTTTTGTGATATGACGGCTTTACTGCCGCGCCACAAGCGGGGTGAGACTCCCGTGCAGCGCCGCCCTCTACACTTGTACTACATCGGTCGTGGTTTATTAGTCCCCCATTGAATTTGACTGAAGATTTAACTGACAAAATGTTAGTGCATGTCAACAAAAACTATATCGTTGGATTCGTATTTGAACATAGTTTTGAATGATATAATTTTAGGTGACATGCATCAGCATTTATCGTACTATATATAATGTTAGTTCAATTTTTGGTCGTACTAATCTATAGTAGTAAGGTGCCCGTGCGTTGCACCGAAGAGTGAAATGCATTGATCGGGGAGTTGTTTATTTTGACAAAGGATGTGGGGGTCATCTCATGTGTAACGGGTATCGATAGGTTTCTTCAGATATTATTTCATCTCTAGAGCTCACAAACATCCGGGTGAAATAGATAAAAAGGTATCTTTTGCAAACAAAAGCGTTCAACTGTTCAACCTGCATCCAAAACTTGTGAAGAAATAACACTTATTGTGCTTTGCAAGAAATGATCTTTAAGAATTAGTTTTTGAGTATCGATTGTTATACATGTTGGCTACAGATGACATGGCACTTTCTTGTAGTCAACCGTTGGCTATACTATTAAGTATTAACCATACCTTTATGCGCCTAGATGGAGGGATTAAATCAGGAGGACTTGGAAGGGGCAGAGGACATGTAAGAAATGGTTCATAGTAAGTCTTTCACCAGTACTGTAGTAAAAGTTCATACATGGAAGATTCTAGACTAAACCATAAACGGATACACTTTTATTCATGCGCGATACTCCAATAGAGCAAGATCATGCATGGAAGTCTCCACATGCTTAAACAGCGGATTACATTGAGAGAAGACTAATGATCAACATTTAACTTGATAATGTGTATGTCCAGGTGAACCTCCTTGGAGTCCCCATGCACCGTGTTGACGGGTAAATAAGACCATGGATTTTCCATGTCCACATCGGCAGGAAGGTCCCAGCTCGGCAGAGTCCAAGTCAGTTCGATGTAGCCGGTGTCGCCGCCCACGTACCTCGGAGGGGTAGTAACAGTGAGCACGCACCCGTACATCGGCCTCGTGTTAGTGTCAGCGCCAGTGGCGTCGCCCCTGACGCACACTACAGAGACGGGGCGGCGGCCTGCGGGGGCCTTGCCGGTTCCCATGATCAAGAGGAAGACGATGCCGTCCTCCTCCGAGACTAGCAGGCGGCGGTGATCCTCCAGCGACTCCGGCATGGTGAACGGGTAGCACGTCTCGTACTTGATGTTCTCTGCCAAGGGCCAATAATGACCGCTGCACACATCCATGAGGTGATGCACGATGTCCGCCGGCGAGCCCCAAAACGGCATCGAGCACTCATAGTAGTAGTTGAAGTGCTCCTTGGAGGCATCGACCAGGCCGTCCATGAAACGGGAGTGGCTATAGGGGATGTTGCGCCAATTGAATATATGAGCAAGTTACTACAAGATTTAATCTGAATAAGCACAAAATAAATCATGACGGCTATAATAGAGATTAAACTAATCATGTGGACTAGCATAGTAGTAGGATACAGAGTAGAAACATGAATTCTACCACGATTTCGAACATGAAGGACAGAAACACATACGGTGCAACGGGAGCAGCACCGTTGGCGTTGAGGTTGTCGCCCATGTCGTTGAGGAAGAGGTTGCCGAGGTCGGGGGAGAAGTCGTCGTCGGTGAAGTCGTGGCGGCCAGCAGTCGCGAGAGTGTGCTCCCCAAATTTCAACAGCGCCCGCCGAACGGAGCGCAGGAGGGAGTGTCTATAGGGGACGTTGAGGCCGCCAAATGGAGCGCAGGAGTAGCACACGAAGCAGTAGATGATGTCCTTACTAGTACTCCCTAGTCTCTATCTATCTACTCTTATAGAAAACCGAGTTGGTGATGATGGTGTGCCTGCCATCTTGTAATATAGACCGTCCGATCTATATCTGACGGATAGAAAGCCAACTATGACAATTTTACAAAAGATACCCGCACCTCTCTCCACATTTATAGATAAGTCTTTGCCTCGTTCATCCTTTTCTCCCACAACCTCGTGCTCCTCACTAAGTCTCTATCTCTACTCTTATCTCTATCTCTACTACTCTTCTTTGTTTTTTATAACAAATCGAATAGTACTGCACCGTCCGCTGCACGCCGGGCTGAACACGCCTCCTCGCCTCCATCATCACCAACTGAGTCTTTTATAGGAGTAGGAGTAGAGAAAAAACCGAGTTGGTGATGATGGTGTGCTATGCAATGCACGGGCATATTGCTATATTTTTGCATATAATTCCAAACACCAGGTAGACACGGTCTTTGACCATTTTACAACTATGTTAGTATCATTGTTTTTTTTGACGGGATGTTATCATTGTTAGTGGTCAGCCGGTGCAAGTTATTGCCTTGGGTGTTTTAACCTTTTTTTAGTAATGATATCTGGCGATTGTTCCGTATGAGCTCAATCCCAGCGAATCCCACGTAACCGTCAGATTTCCATCCGACGGTGGTCTGTTTTTAAGCCATCCATGCGTACTGTAACTGCGTCGCGGGCGTTTGCAACTGCCATGTCTCCCAGCGCATGTTTGCTAAGGATTGGAGTTAGCACGGTTTGTAGTTGTTCCACGCTCGGGCATTGAAGTTTGTAACTATCTTAGATTAGAATATACTACTCCTCCGATGCTAGTAGTAGAGCAGAGTCCTACTCTACTACTCTACTCAAGCAAGTTAGGGCACAGTAGTAGGTACTGTAGGGAGTACCAGCACTATGATCACTCAAGCAAGTATTCTGGCATCGATATGACCCTACGTTGCTGGTATGTGTCTCGTAAGTCAAGCGGCGTGCTGTAGTCATCATCACCTGTCCACTTCCCGCAACACATATTCGCTTCTCCATCTTTGTCCTCACATAATCTCGTCCAATCTTTCATCCCCGCTAAGGCGCCTCCCCCCCTCGTCCGAAACCCAAGCACTAACAATGGCAGAACCGAGCAGCGTCCGCCGAAAGAGTGGTTGGAATTCGCTCCCCACAGAGGTAATCAAGCTCATTGTTGCGCATGTGGACAACTCAGTACCATGCCGCTCGCCGCATACTTGTCGGGGCTGTACCGTTTACTCAAAGCCCTCAGGCCGGAGCTTTTTAAGCCAGCTCCTTGCTTGCTGATGCCGCCTGATCTTCAGAAACGACGTGTCACACAACATAACGATCGTAGGGTGGCGAGCATCAACCCCCTTGATTGCAATCCAATCCCTATCACCCTCAACAACATTAACGGTATGTATTGGGTCGACATGAACACGTCTTGGATGGTGCTCGTCGACGGTCACGGCAGCTGGATGCTCGTGGAGGTCTACACCCGGCGATTGATCCCCCTTCCTTCGATTAACACTGCACTGCTTTGTCACCGCAGCCCAGAATACTCGAAATCTTATAGTAGCCAACATGATACCAAGTTTGATTTGCTCAAGGTTGTAATCTGCCAAGTGCCCACCAGATCTGCGAATTATAAAGACTTCAGGCTAATTGCGTTCTTCAACCGCGGGTAAGTGGATAAATCTGCACGTCCATCGCAGGATCATACATCCTCCATGGTTCTCTGATGCCATTGAACACCTTCTATGGCTGGACGTATCGCTGGCCTACTCCAGTCATCGCTACAATCGGTTGTTACAGCAGTATGTTACTTTCCTATGAGATCATGATGGCTTGCGTATATTACTGTCAACATTTACTGAAAAAAAATTCATGCTCATAACATGGTGTTCTTAAGATTGACTACATCAAGAGCCCTTTTTTATTTGACTCCAACTTGATATGATGTTGTAGGCCGCCTGGTGTCCCTACCCTTCCTAATCCCAGAACCTTTCAAAGAAAAGTGGCATGGAAGTTGCAGGTGGTTCCTGGCTCGATCAGACGACAGCGAACGATTGATGATCGTTTGCACGTACCGGACGTGTTGTTTCGCGGAATACAATCACAGCCACTGCAAGGTCTTTGAGCAGGATGCCAGCTTCTATGGGCCTTTAGGAATTTTTGACTGGAGGCTGGTAAGTAGCCTTGGTACATGCTCTCTGTTTGTCAGACTAAATTATCCGATTAACCAGGAGATAACCGACGTCAAGGATCATGATGGCACCGCGGTTTCGTTCATCAGGAAAAACTGTGTGTACACAACGTACCATGCGTCTGTGCATGCACCATACCCTGATATGTGCCACCACGCTCTGCAGCCCAAAGTAGGAGAGAGAGTCGCAAGTATCAGATTTTGACCTGCTGGCTGGAGGTTCCCCCGCCAGGCACCGATCAGGTTCAAGCCATCAGCCAATCTCCATAGCTTAATAAATAGTAACATCTAACTGAGCCAGTTAGTTAGATGGGTACACTTGGTGTAGTAGGATCTTTATTTAGTTTGATGCATACACTTGTTCTTTTTTGGTAGCCCCTTTGTAATAATGGATGATGTTTGGTTTGGAAGAGAGAGCTATGTCTTCACTCTTCTGGCCTGCTTACTGCTTCTTTTGCACCCCCAGCCCTTGTTGTTGTTGCTGCTGTTTTCAATGTACAATCAGTAGTATATTTCGTTTGTTGGTTGAATAAATGTGTTGTTAGAACGACAAACACAATGTTTTGGAAGTCGTTGCACGGTTCGACCCTTAGTGCCCCATACTGTACGTAATGCATACTATTTTTCGTATGGAACACATTTTCCACTTGTTGATAACATGCAGCCCACTAATAAAGGCCCAATAGAGGAGCCCATAATTAACTGGAAGGGAGGCTCTCACATGAATCCGGCCTAGGTACATGCTCATGGTCCCCTAAAGATAAATAAGTAAATAAATAAATAAAGCTAAATGCTCATGCACCAGTTCTTTAAATTCATGATTTAACAGGAGGATATTATTTCCTATGATTATGCACAAAAAATATATTATTTCCTATGATAGTGTCGTTACATTCAGTCGATATTATTCTTAGGCAAAGATAGCGACCAGTCTTCTCTCTCCCATCATTTTCTTCCTGTAACCAGCGGACCCATGCAAATCGTAGTCAACATCGTAAATAGTTCCGGTCCATTTTTATTTTTCAATAAGAATGTCCAACCCAGCCCAGCACATTGGCGACAACACTTTATCCTCCGCCTTGGTGCGCTCGCCGCGGCGGCGCCGTTCGGCCCTGTCAACATAGTTTTTTTCGAAACGGTCCCTGTCAACATAGTGAATCGGGAGAGAACTGTAGTTGTGAGTATGACAGTACGGACCCACCAGGTCCACTCCCGAACACAAGCAAGCGCCTCTTTTACTACTCAGATGCACCCCTCATTTTTTTACTCTAATCCACCCTGCTGATATCCGGGACCCACATCATTTTTAACGTATAGTCAATTAATGACAGAATTGCACAACTTTTTTTGAGTAGTAATTCGGAGGAGCAGGCTATAAACTGGGTTGTGCGGTCTCTGTGGCCCGTCTAACAACATGACCAGCCCAGCAGGTTTTTCTTTGGGAAAATAGGTAGCCCAATATTTCTTTTTGAAGAATACCCAAGCTAGGCCTATTTGTTTTCTTGGACTTACTGGGCTGCAAATCTTTCAAGACGAGGAGGGATGCATTCCGGCCTCACCAAAGTGTATGGTCACTATCTATTAAAAGTAATATCAAAGGGGTTGAAAATTCCAAAAAAATTATAGCAAATGGGATATTAGTTTCTTTTTTTGTTTTTGTTCTTCACTGATATTTTATAGTATTTCATTGGATTTAACATGACATAGTACTAATTTATTTTTAAATTTGTTTTAGTATGGCTACTAATTTTTGGATTAAGAATATTTTGTTCCCCAGCAAAAATTTGTGAATTTTCAAAATTTCGCACATATTTAGTTAATTTTTTAACCCTGGTACTGAGCAGAAAATGGGAAGCAATTATAAAATTGGAAAACGGGCTGCAATAAATTCCATATGAATTAGAAAATGAGTAAAAATAATAGCAAATGGGTTGTACACGCCACAGATTTCGAGGCTAACTTGTTTACGCAAGGCTTTGTCAGACAACACATGATTCTAGCAGCAGTGACTATTGGATGTCCATCCACCGGCCAATGTGCTTCTTCAATCTCTGATCTTCCTGCTCCAGCCGCCTAAACTAGCACCGGCGGGACTGCCTGCTCCCTCCTCTTGTGGCCCGCTGTGATGCGGCGCAGGCTTCCCTGGCCCACCCTACTCCCTTCGCGGGCCTGACCGCACGCAATCAACTGCCTCCTTATTACGCGAAAAAAATTGATTCCTCCCACTGACATCTGGGGCGCACCGGTTGGGAGGCTGACCTGTGGGCCTACTAAGTTGACGCGTACGCAGGGCTTGTCAACTCAGTCAACAAACAATTGTAGCAACAGTAACCGTTGAATTTGAATCGAATAGTCCTGCTGCTTCTTCAAGTGCTGCTCTTCTTGCACCAGCCGCCCAAACCAGCGCCGGCGAGACCGCCTGCTCCTGCCTCCAGTGGCCAGATGTGCTGCCGTTGAGGCCTCACCGCCCCTACTACTCCCACCGCTAGCCAGGCCCTGCGGTGACGGCAGCCTCACACCGCAGCCGAACCACTGAACCCTCATACTCCTCTCCGCGTTGGCATCCACTGTCGCGTCTTCCCCGGCTCCGCGTCATCCCCTTCCTAGGCCTCGCCGTCGCGCGGCCTGGTCAACATGATCATGGAACAACTTCCATCGGACGTGGACTGTACATGGAGAAGTTGACAGCTGGGTCCACCGCCACACACAAGGAAATGCCTCCTTATTACGTGCAAAATAATGATTCCTCCAGCTGACATCTGGGACCCACCGGAAGGGCCTTTGTATTTCGCGAAAAAAACATTCCCCCCGCTGACAGGTTGGACCCACCAGCTATATCTTCGCACGCAAGGAAGTGTCTCCTTATTACGCACAAAAAAATGAATACCCCCTGCTAGCTGGGACCCACCATAGTGGGTGGCTGACTTGTGGGCCTACTAAGTTGACGGGGACGGAGGGCTTTGTCAACTTAGTCAATACTCTAGTGACTGTATGATGTCCATCCAACGGCCATAGTGCTTCTTCAACCTCTGGTCTTCTTGCTCCAGCCGCCCAAAGCAGCGCCGGTCATGCCGCCTGCTCCTGCCTCCCGTGGCCGGCTGTGCTGCCGCGGAGGCCTCACCGCCCCCATACTACTCCCACCGCTGGCCAGGTCGTCCCTCTACTCACCCACACCCCCTGGTATTCTGCGGCGATGGCAGCCTCACACCACAGCCCAACCAGTGAGCCCTCGTACTCCTCTCCGCGTGGGCATCCACTACCGCGTCTTCCCCAGCTCTACGTCGTCCCCTTCCTAGGCCTCGCCATCGTCCACCGCCGTGGTGCTCTTGGCGCGGCGTGGTCAACATGGTCAAGGAACGACTTCCATCGGACGTGGACTGTATGTGGAGAGGCTAACAGCTGGGTCCACGGCCGCAGCAAGGAAGTGCCTCCTTATTATGCGAAAAATAATGATACCTCCACCTGACAGCAGGGACCCACCGGACAGGGCACTGTATTTCGTGAAAAAAATGTTTCCCCCATGACTGCTGGGACCCACCAGCTACATCTTCGCATGCAAGGAAGTGCGTCCGGGCAAAAAACTGATTCGCCCCCTGACTGCTGGGACCCACCAGCTACATCTTCGCATGCAAGGAAGTGCCTGACAGTCGGGACCCACCTGGTCGAAGCATACGTAGCGTTGTCATTCTGGTCGCGAACGTGTACGTACATACTGGTGGATGTAGAGGCGCGCACGTGTCATAGTAGAGGCGTGCACGTAGCATGTACACGTACGTACAGTGGCCAGTGTGCAAGAAAGAAAATACGGCCACGTACGTACATACGGGCGGGGTCTCGAACGCCTACTCGCGCATACGTATGGCCAGGGCTCATGTACATGGCTAGGTCGGAACAAAGAAACTGCGTCGGCGTCGTGTTCATGTTGAGGCAACGGAATGCGTCATGTTCATCGGGAGGCAACGAAATGCGTCGTGTTCATCGAGAGGCAACAAAACGCATGGGAGCCAACCGGCTTGGACAGAACAGGCGATGGAAACGAGGCCGGGCGCACCGCAGAACGGAGGAAACGACCTTGTGTTTGAATGGCCACGTTCGAAACGGTATCCTGTTCATCGAGAGGGGTCTGGCGTACCGCAAAACGGAGGAAACGGACTTGTGTTGGACCTCCAACGGTCGAAACGGGGTCCTGTTGATCGGGAGGGGTGTGGCGTATCGCAAAACGGATGAAACAGACTTGTGTTGGAGTGCTATGGTCGAAACGAGGGGCATGTTCATCGAGAGGGGTGTGGCGTACCGCAAAACAGGACTCCACGGGATACTGTTCATATCCACCGTCGATCTCCTCCAGCCTCCACGGGCTACTGTTCATCCACCGTCGACCTCCTCCAGCCTCCACCTGCGACTGTTCATCCACGGGCTCCTGTTCACTTAGCCTGCACCGCACGCTACTCCACCGGCTACTGTTCAACCACCCCTCTCCACGGGCTCCTGTTCAACCACCCCTCCACGGGCTACTGTTCATCCACCCCTCCACCGTCTACTGTTCATCCAGCCCTCCACGGGGTCGTCCTGTTCATCCAGCCCTCCACGGGGTCCTGTTCATCCAGCCCCAACCGGCTCGATCGATCAGGATCCTGTTCATCCAGAGGCAGCACCATGGGGTCCTGTTCATCCACCCCCACTGCTCACTGTTCATCCAACCCCCCCCCCCTCTTGTAACGCTCACTGTTCATCCAGAGGCAGCATCGATCGGCTTCAGTTACCAGCAGTAGCGAAGGAATCGCTCGATCGCTCGGGTTCAGTAACGCGTAGCCTGCAGTGCAATCGCTCGGGTTCAGTTAGGCGAAGCCTCGCTTGGATTCAGTTAGAGCCCAACGCCTCGCACACACACGCGTACGTGTATGAGAGAAACGCGCATCGCTCGGCCTCCGACCACCCAACGTAACCGGGAACTCCCCAAAATTTTTCTCACCCTCGCTTCTACCATGGTTTTTTCCGTCATGGGCGGCCCAAAGAATGTCATGCAGCTGCGTCTCCGTCCCACCCAGGATGAAAAGCCCATTTTCTGTCATGATTTTTTGTCATAGAAGTAGGAGCGCACCACATCTATGATGATACTGGGTTTTGTCATAATTATCGTCATAGAAGTGTCATAAGTATGACAGAAAAAATTCGTTCGGCCCAAAATATCACGGATGAGTCTTTTTTTGTAGTGCATGTACAGACATGGCCTCGGAACACTGGAGACCGAAAGGTCGAACATGAATCATATAGTAGATATGATCAACATAGAGATGTTCACCATTGAAGACTGATATATCTCCAATGTATCTATAATTTATGAAGTATTCATGTTGTTATATTATCATCCTTGGATGTTTTAAAATCATTTTATAGCAACTTTATATCATTTTTTGGGACTAACCTATTGACCCAGTGCCCACTGCCAGTAGTTGTTCTTTGCTTGTTTTTTACATCGCAAGAAATCAATATCAAACGGAGTCCAAACACCGCAAAACTTGTTGTGCATTTTTTATGGACAAGAAGACATCCAATGGGCCAGAGCAACACCTGGGGGGTGCCCTGAGGGGGGCACAACCCACCAGGGCGCGTCCTGGGACCCCAGGACGTGCCCTAGTGGGTTGTGCCCACCTCGGTGGCCTCCGGCACCCCCTCTTCAACCTATAAATCGTCAAGTATTCCAAAAACCCTCATGGAGACCCTAGATCGGAAGTTACACTGTTGCAAGCCTCTGTAGCCACTAAAAACCAATCGGGAGCCTGTTTCGGCACCCTGCCGGAGGGGGAGATCATCACCGGTGGTCATCTTCATCATTCCGGCGGCCACCACAATGAGGAGGGAGTAGTCCACCCTCGGGACTGAGGGTTTGGACCAGTAGCTATGTATTTAATCTCTCTCATGCGCGATCTTGAGATGTCACGATCTTGATGTATCTTGGGCTTTGTTAACATAGATGGATCATATGATGTTTCACCCCTCTCTACTCTTGTTGATGAATTGAATCTTTGCCCTTAGAAGTTCTGTCTTGTCGGATTGAATGTTCAGATTTGAGAACACATGATGTATGTCTTGCGGTATGAATACTTGAGGTGACAATGGGGTATCATATTGATTCACTTGATATATGTTATGGCACTCAACTTGCGGATTCCCGAGGTGACTTTGGGGTAATCAATGCATAGGGGTTGATGCACGTTTTTATTATCTCTTCTCCGATAGAAACTTTGGGGTCTCCTTGTAGTTCTTTTTGTGGATTGAATATTATGATCATGAAATTGTTTGATACATATCATAGAATTAATTCACAAATACTTTTGGTGACATTGGAGTATCTAGGTGACATTGGAGTTGGTTGATGAATGTCATATGGTGTTATTTTAGTATGAACTCTTGGTTAGATTGATCGGAAAGAATAGCTCTGTGTTATTTTAGTATGAACTCTAGGATAGATTGATCGGAAAGAATAGCTTTGAGGTGGTTTCGTACCCTACAAACAATTTCTATCTTTTGTTATCCACTAATAGGAACTCGGGAGTGATTCTTTATTACACTTTGAGGGATAATCATATGATCCAACTATATTAGCATTGTTGAGAGATTGCACTAGTGAAGGTATGCACCCTAGGCCTCATTTTCCATCATTGCAATACCGTTTGTTCTCCATTTTACTATTTACTACCTTGTTTTTTATTGTTCGCACTACAAAAACTCATATCTACTATCCATACTACACTTTCATCACCATCTCTTCGTTGAACTAGTGCACCTATAAATTTGCCATTTTATTGGGTGTGTTGGGGACACAAGAGATTTCTTGTATTGATTGCAAGGTTTCTTGAGAGAGACTATATTCATCCTACGCCTCCCACAGATTGATAAACCTTAGGTCATCCACTTGAGGAAAAATTGATATTGTCCTACAAAACTCTGCGCTTGGAGGCCCAACACGAGTCTACAAGAATAAATTTGCGTAGTAGACATCAAGCTCTTTTGTGGCGCCGTTGCCGGGGAGGTGAGTGCTTGAAGTTATATCTTTAGATCTTGCAACTGAATCTTTTAGTTTCTTGTTTTATGACTAGTTTGGTTTATAAAAACAAAATTTTAAAAATGGAATTGAGTTTGCCTCATATTATTCGTCTTTAAAATGTCTTCCGTGAAAATTATGGAAAGGAAAATTGTGCTCAATTGTTAGAGGAAGAATGTTATAAATTGTTTGGCATAGAATCCATGAATTATGAGCATGATTGCAATGTTGATAGTATAAATCCTTTGAATATCCATGATTCTAGTTATATGCAAATCCATAAGCTTGGGGATGCTATGTTTGATGAAGATGATATTTTATGCCCCCAAGTTTTGATGTGCAAATTAGTTATACTGGTAGCATGCCTCCTATTTATGATGATTACAATTATGAATGTGAGTTTGGAAGAGTGTCAACTCTAGGTAATGATCCCACTATTTTTGAGGGTGTTGAATCTTTTCACAATATTGATGAAAGTGGATTTGGAGAGGCCATGACTTTATTTAGTGATGAATCCACTATTTTGGAAGAGGTTTCAATTGACTATGATAATAAAGTTGTTATCTATGATGATTATGGTGATGACATGTATGCTATAAAGAATAATTATAACCATGAAATTGTCATCATGATTTTAATTTTCACTCTCATGATAGTTATTTTGTTGAGTTTGCTCCCACTACTATTGATGAGAAGAAATTTGCTTATGTGGAGAGTAATAAGTTTTCTATGCTTTTATGTCATGAAAAGAATTATTTATTTGATGGTTATATTGTTGAATTTCTTCATTATGCTAATGAAAATTATAATGGAGGAGGAACTTATGCTTGTAGGAATTGCAATAATATCAAGTTTCCTCTCCATGTGTTGAAAATCTTGAAGTTGTGCTTGTTTTTCCTTCCTATGCTAGTTGATTTTGCTCCCAAAAGTTATTTTCTCACAAAATCCCTATGCATAGAAGTGGGTTAGACTTAAATTTGCTAGTCATATGCTTCATGATGCTCTCTTTATGTTTCAATCCTTATCTTTTATGTGAGCATCATTGAACTCATCATGCCTAGCTAAAAGGTATTAAAGAAAAGCACTTGTTGGGAGACAACCCAACACTTTTACCTACTATTTTTGTGTTTTTACATGATTATGCTACTATAGTAATCATGTTTTATTGCTTTTGTTTCAATAAAGTGCCAAGTAAAGCCTTTGGGATAGTGTGGATGATAGTTGACTTGATTCTGTCCAAAAACAGAAACTTTTGCGCCCAGACCAGGAATTTATAAAATTCACTGGAACGTGCTTTTGATCTGATTATTTATACAGGTGATAGATATACCAATTCCCAACGTTTTCCTAATTTCTCATAATTTTTGGAGTTACAGAAGTATGGTTGGAGTACAAATTACTTCAGATTGTTCTGTTTTTGACAGATTCTGTTTTCAATGCATAGTTTGCTTGTTTTCTAGTTTCTATGGCTTATATTGCTCAATATAAATTTTGTAAATGATATGATACGGTCGGCATTGTGTGGAAACCATTATGAATCTTGTCGTTGACAGTACCAAAGTGAAATGGTGTGTTCTTTATCATACTAAACTATCTCACGAAGTTCCGTTAAGTTTTGTGTGATTGAAGTTTTCAAGTTTTGGGTTCGATGTCGATATGAGGAGAATAAGGAGCGAGAAGACCCTAAGCTTGGGGATGCCCAAGGCACCCAAGATAATATCCAATGAATATCCAAGCAACTAGGCTTGGGGATGCCCCGGAAGGCATCCCCTCTTTCGTCTCCAACATTATCGGTAAACTTACTTGAGGCTATATTTTTATTCGTCACACGATATGTGTTTTTCTTAGAGGGTCATTTTCTTTTGCTATAATTTGCTTGCTGTTATTTAAAGTATTGTTTTGCATCTTTATTTTCAATAAAATGTCAAGGAAAGCCTTTACCATGCTTATTTTGCAAGTATATGAGTTGCTGTTTCAAAACAGAAAGTTTATCGCTGTTGAAAAATTTCCCGTGAACATTTAGAATGTGATAAAATGTTAAAACCTTTTTCACAATAATTTAGAAAAAAATTTATACGGTGCGGTAATTTTTCAGAATTTTTGGAGTTAGGGAAGTATGATGAATCTTGCGTTCTTTACAGACTATACTGTTTTGGCAGACTACTGTTATGGTTGCATTGTTTGCTTATGTTTCTTGTTTAATGATTCTATTTGAGGATAGGAGTATTAAATATGCATAGGCATTTAGTATGAAATGTAAAATAATAATTTTAGTGATTTTCGATAGTAGAGAATGATAAGGTTTTGCATTGATTTATACTAACTTATCTCATGAGTTCTTGTTGAGTTTTATGTGGATTAAGTTTTGAGATTTAGGGAAACCGTGATATAAGAGGAATTAAGAAGACACAAAATCTCAAGATTGGGGATGCCCAAGGCATCCCAAGCTAATATTCCAACAAGTATCAAGCATCTAAGCTTGGGGATGCCCTGGTAGGCATCCCATCTTTCTTCTTCAACAATTATCGGTTAGTATCGGTTGAGCCTAAGTTTTTGCTTCTTCACATCAATTGTGCTATGCTTGGAATGTCATTTTGTTTTGTTTTTCTTGTTGTTTTAATAAAATATTTATATCTTACAGTTTTAAATAAAAGAGAGTCCTCAAATAGCTACCCATTTACATAACTACTCGCTTGATCTTCTCTTATATCTTTTTTGCAGTAGTTTGTCATTTACTCTTGTGCTTCACTTATATCCTATGAGTAAATTGTTGAATGAATTGAATATAATGAAGTTTAAATTATAAGTTCATATCATGCCTAGTGGTAGCTTCACATTGGGTTTAGAAATTGAAATCTTTTGAAGCTTGACAATCACAATATTGGTCATACAAGCAATTCTTGAATGATTACTATAAGGAAGAGAACTTTCACATGCAAATACACTATATTGGAAATCTTTTGTGATTGTGAGCCCCCATCAAAATATTATATGCCAAAATTGTTGACGTTAGACAAGGAAGACAACGTTATCATTTATGTTTGTTCATATTCACATAGAAATTATATTATCATAGATCCTTCAACATGTGGTGCTTGCGCCCCATCTTTGCTAGCCAAAAATTCCGCACCAAGTAGAGATACTACTTGTGCATCCAAAAACCCTTAAACCCAAATCTTATTCTCAAGAGTCCACCATACCTACCTAAGGATTGAGTAAGATCCGTCAAGTAAGTTGTCATTGGTGCAATAAGGTAATAAAAATTGCTTCTAAAAGTGTTAGATCATTTAGTGTAAGAGAAAATTGAGCGTTGTACGAACTTGTGATGGAGAAGAATAAAAGCAACAGACTTCATAATAAAGGTTGTATCATAAGGGGCAATATAACATGATGTTCTCTTGCACTAAGGGATTGAGCATACAACCAAAAAACGCATGGCAACCTCTGCGTCCCTCTGCGAAGGGCCTATCTTTTACTTTTATGTATTTACTTTCTTGCAAGATTCAAAGTTTTTCTCTCTATTCCTTTTTATTTTTATCTTTTGGCAAGCATCATGTGGTGAGGAAAGATCTAGGAACATGTATCCAGTTGGATATGGGTAGCATGAGTTATTATTATTGACATCACACTTGAGGTGAATACGTTGGGAGACGAAATTATAATCCCCTATCTTTCTATGTGTCCTGTTGAAATGTTTTGCTTATGTGTATGCGGTGAGTGTTAGCAATCATAGAAGACTATATGATGGTTGAGTATGTGGAGCTCTTGCTTAGACTCTGTTGAATAAGTTGAATTGCAATTGTTTGGTGACTAAGAATATAGGTTGTTGAGTTTCAAGAGAATTCGTTCTTTGAACCTTAATATGTGAATTGGTTGCTACTTTAACATGAGAAGTTTTATAAGAATGAATTATTGTTATGATGCTAGGAAAAGTGATTGCAATTGTCATTGATCAAACTTGTGCACGATGCTATCATTCACACTTCATAAATGATTTCTTTTATCATTTATCTACTCGAGGACGAGTAGGAATTAAGCTTGGGGATGTTGACATGTCTCCAACGTATCTATAATTTATGAAGTATTCATGATGTTATATTATCATTCCTGGATGTTTTGCAATAATTTTATAGCAACTTTATATCATTTTTGACTAACCTATGGACCCAGTGCCCAGTGCCAGTTGTTGTTTTTTGCTTGTTTTTTACATCGCCAGAAATCAATATCAAACAGAGTCCAAACACCGCAAAAAATTTTGTGGATTTTTTATGGACTAGAAGACATCCAATGGCCATAGCAGCACCTGGGGTGGCCTCCCGTACCCCCTCTTCGCCCTATAAATTGTGAAATATTCCAAACACCCATGTGGAGACCCTAGATCAGAAGTTCCGCCACTGCAATCCTCTATAGCCACCGAAAACCAATCGGGAGCCCGTTCTGGCACCCTGCCAGAGGGGGAGATCATCACCGGTGGCCATCTTCATCATCCCAGCGGCCACCACGATGAGGCGGGAGTAGTCCACCCTCGGGGCTGAGGGTTTGTACTAGTAGCTATGTGTTTAATCTCTTTCTCACGCGTGTGTGATCTTGATATGTCATGATCTTGATGTATCATGTGCTTTGTTAACATAGATGGATCATATGATGTTTCTCCCCTCTCTACTCTTGTTGTGATGAATTGAATCTTTACCCTTTGAAGTTTTGTCTTGTTGGATTGAATGTTCAGATCTGAGAACACATGATGTATGTCTTGCTGTATGAATACTTGAGGTGACAATGGGGTTTCATATTGGTTCACTTGATATATGTTATGGCACTCAACTTGCGGATTGCCGAGGTGACATTGGGGTAATCTATGCATAGGGGTTGATGCACATTTTTATTATCTTTTCTCCGATAGAAACTTTGGGGTCTCCTTGTAGTTCTTTGTGTGGATTGTATATTATGATCATGAAGTTGTTTGATGCATATCATAGAATTAACTCATGGATACTTGTGGTGACATTGGAGTATCTAGGTGACATTAGAGTTGGTTGATGTGTGTCATATGGTGTTATTTTAGTACAAACTCTTGGTTAGATTGATCGGAAAGAATATCTTTGTGTTATTTTAGTACGAACTTTAGGATAGATTGATCGGAAAGAATAGCTTTGAGGTGGTTTCATACCCTACAAACAATTTCTATCTTTTGTTCTCCACTAATAGGAACTCGGGAGTGATTCCTTATTGCACTTTGAGGGATAATCATATGATCCTACTATGTTAGCATTGTTGAGACATTGCACTAGTGAAAGTATGCACCCTAGGCCTCATTTTCCATCATTGCAATATTGTTTGTGATCCATTTTACTATTTACTACCTTGCTGTTTTTTATTGTTCGCACTACAAAAACTCATATCTACTATCCATACTACACTTCTATCACCATCTCTTCACCAAACTAGTGCACCTATACAATTTTCCATTGTATTGGGTGTGTTGGGGACACAAGAGATTTCTTGTATTTGATTGCAAGGTTACTTGAGAGAGACTATCTTCATCCTACGCCTACCATCGATTGATAAACCTTAGGTCATCCACTTGAGGGGAAATTGCTACTGTCCTACAAAACTCTGCACTTGGAGGCCCAACACGGGTCTACAAGAATAAAGTTGCATAGTAGACATCAAGCTATTTTCTGGCGTCGTTGCCGGGGAGGTGAGTGCTTGAAGGTATATCTTTAGATCTTGCAACCGAATCTTTTAGTTTCTTGTTTTATCACTAGTTTGGTTTATAAAAACAAAATTAAAAAATGGAATTGAGTTTGCCTCATATTATTCGTCTTTATGATGTCTTTCGTGAAAATGATGGAAAGGAAAATTTTGCTCAACTGTTAGAAGAAGAATGCTATAAAGTGTTTGGCATAGAATCCATGAATGATGAGCATGATTGCAATGTTGCTAGTATAAATTATTTGAATATCCATGATTATAGTGATATGCAAAGCCATAAGCTTGGGATGCTATGTTTGATGAAGATGATATTTTTATTCCCCCAAGTTTTGATGTGCAAATTTGTTATAATGGTAGCATGCCTCCTATTTCTGATGATTACAATGATGAATGTGGGTTTGGAAGAGTGTCAACTCTAGGTAATAATACCACTATTTTTTAGGGTGTTGAATCTTTTCATAATATTGATGAAAGTGGATTTGGAGAGGTCATGACTTTATTTAGTGATGAATCCACTATTTTGTAAGAGGTTTCAATTGACTATCATAACAAAGTTGCTATCTATGATGATTATGGTGATGACATGTATGCTATAAAGAATAATTATAATCATGAAACTTGTCATCATGATTTTAACTGTCATGATAGTTATTTTGTTGAGTTTGCTCCCACTACTATTGATGAGAAGAATTTGCTCATGTGGAGAGTAATAAGTTTTTTATGATTGTGTCATGAAAAGAATTCTTTATGTGATGGTTATATTGTTGAATTTCTTCACGATGCTACTGAAAATTATTATGGGGGAGGAACTTATGCTTGTAGGAATTGCAATAATATCAAGTTTCCTCTCTATGTGTTGAAAATCTTGAAGTTGTGCTTGTTTTGCTTTATTATGCTAGTTGATTTTGCTGCCAAAAGTTATTTGCTCACAAAATCCCTATGCATAGGAAGTGGGTTAGACTTAAATGTGTTAGTCATATGCTTCATGATGCTCTCCTTATGTTTCAATCCTTATCTTTTATGCGAGCATCATTGAACTCATCATGCCTAGCTAAAAGGCATTAAAGAAAAGCACTTGTTGGGAGACAAACCAACACTTTTACCTACTATTTTTGTGTGTTCACATGATTATGCTACTGTAGTAATCATGTTTTATTGCTTTTGTTTCAATAAAATGCCAAGTAAAGCCTTTGGGATAGTGTGGATGATAGTTGACTTGATTCTGTCCAAAAACAGAAACTTTTGCGCCCAGTCCAGGAATTTCTAAAATTCACTGGAACGTGCTTTTGATATGAATTTTACAGGTGATAGGTATACAAAGTCCCTGCATTTCCTAAATTTTCAGAATTTTTGGAGTTACAGAACTATGGTCGGAGTACAGATTACTTCAGACTGTTCTGTTTTTGACAGATTCATTTTTCAATGCATAGTTTGCTTGTTTTCTAGTTTCTATGGGTTATATATTCCAATGATGGGCTTCCTCAAATTGCCCTAGGTCTTTGTGATCAAGCAAGTTGGATACACACCCACTTAGTTTCTTTTTGAGCTTTCATAAACTTATAGCTCTAGTGCATCTGTTGCATGGCAATCCCTACTCACTCCCATTGATATCTATTGATGGGCATCTCCATAGCCCATTGACATTGATATCTATTGATGGGCATCTCCATAGCCCATTGACACGCCTAGTTGTCGTGAGACTATATCCTTCTTTTTGTCTTCACCACAACCACCATATTCTATTCCGCCTATAGTG
The DNA here is from genome assembly GCF_018294505.1 of Triticum aestivum. Classification (NCBI taxonomy): domain Eukaryota; kingdom Viridiplantae; phylum Streptophyta; class Magnoliopsida; order Poales; family Poaceae; genus Triticum; species Triticum aestivum. Next base: position 527,406,376 of record NC_057810.1, on the reverse strand, counting down.
ATATGTCCATGGCTCACGCTCATGTATTGCATGAAAGTTGAAAAGGTTTGAGAACATCAAAAGTATGAAACAATTGCTTGGCTTGTCATCGGGGTTGTGCATGATTTGAATATTTTGTTTGATGAAGATGGAGCATAGACAGACTATATGATTTTGTAGGGATAAGCTTTCTTTTTCCATGTTATTTTGAGAAGACATAATTACTTTATTAGTATGCTTGAAGTATTATCGTTTTTATGTCAATATTAAACTTTTGTTTTGAATCTTATGGATCTGAATATTCTTGCCACAATAGAGAAGATTACATTGATAAATATGTTAGGTAGCATTCCACATCAAAAATTCTGTTTTTATCATTTACCTACTCGAGGACGAGCAGGAATTAAGCTTGGGGATGCTTGATACTTCTCCAACATATCTATAATTTTTTATTGTTCCATGCTATTATATTATCCATCTTGGATGTTTTATATGCATTTATATGCTATTTTATATGATTTTTGGGACTAACCTATTAACCTAGAGCCCAGTGCCAGTTTCTGTTTTTTCCTTGTTTTTGAGTTTTATAGAAAAGGAATACCAAATGGAGTCCAAATGACCTGAAACTTTATGGTGATTATTTATAGACCAGAAGAATCCCACGGAGCATCGGAGATGGACCAGAAGAGTCCCGAGCCAACCACAAGATAGGAGAGAACGCCCTACCCCCCTGGGCGCACCTCCCTATCTTGTGGTTGACTCGGGGACCACCCTGACTTGTTCCCGACGCCAACACCTCTTATATATCCCCAAACTTCTAGAACAGAACCTAGATCAGGAGTTCCACCACTGGAAGACTCTGTAGCCACCAAAAACCAATCGGGACCCTGTTCCGGCACCCTGTCGGAGGGGGGAATCATCACCGGTGGCCATCTTCGTCATCCTGGCGCTCTCCATGACGAGGAGGGAGTAGTTCAACCTCGGGACTGAGGGTATGTACTAGTAGCTATGTGTTTGATCTCTCTCTCTCTCTCTCTCGTGTTCTTGATTTGGCACGATCTTGATGTACCGCGAGCTTTCCTACTATAGTTGGATCTTATGATGTTCTCCCCCTCTACCTTCTTGTAATGTTTTGAGTGTTCTCTTTGAAGTTATCTTATCGGATTGAGTCTTTAAGGATTTGGGAACATTTGATGTATGTCATGCATGTGCTTATCTGTGGTGACAATGGGATATTCATGTGACCCACTTGATGTATGTTTTGGTGATCAACTTGTAGGTTTTGTGACCTTGTGAACTTATATATAGGGGTTGGCACACGTTTTCTTCTTGAATCTCCGGTAGAAACTTTGGGGCACTCTTTGAAGTTCTTTGTGTTGGTTTGAATAGATGAATCTAAGATTGTGTGATGCAAATCGTATAATCAAACCCGTGGATACTTATGGTGACATTGGAGTATCTAGGTGACATTGGGGTTTTGGTTGATGTGTATCTTAAGGTTTTATTTTAGTACGAACTCTAGGGCTGTTTGTGACACTTATAGGAATAGCCCAATAGATCGATTGGAAAGAATAACTTTGAGTTGATTTCGTACCCTACAATAATCTCTTCATTTGTTCTCCACTATTAGTGACTTTGGAGTGACTCTTTGTTGCATGTTGAGGGATTGTTATATGATCCAATTATGTTATCATTGTTGAGAGAACTTGCGCTAGTGAAAGTATGAACCCTAGGCCTGTTTTCAAGCATTGCAATACCGTTTTAGCTCACTTTTGTTACTTGCTACCTTGCTGTTTTTATATTTTAAGATTACAAAAACCTATATCTACCATCCATATTGCACTTGTATCACCATCTCTTCGCCGAACTAGTGCACCTATACAATTTACCATTGTATTGGATGTGTTGGGGACACAAGAGACTCTTTGTTATTTGGTTGCAGGGTTGTTTGAGAGAGACCATCTTCATCCTACGCCTCCCACGGATTGATAAACCTTAGGTCATCCACTTGAGAGAAATTTGCTACTCTCCTACAAAACTCTGCACTTGGAGGCCCAACAACGTCTACCAGGATAAAGTTGTGTAGTAGACATCCTGCACCACTAGGTGACATACCTATTACAGGAGCAGATGTGGATGTTATGAACATTTGTCAAGCTCGATAAGATGACTACTTGATAGTTTAGTGTGCCATGCTTTACGCCTTAGAACAGGGACTTCAAAAACGTTTTGAACGCCACAGAGCATATGAGATGTTTCAAGAGCTGAAATAGGTATTTCAGACTCATGCCCATGTCGAGAGGTATGAGACCTCTGGCAAGTACTTTGCCTACAATATGGAGGAGAATAGCTCAATCAGTGAGCGTGTGCTCAGAATGTCTAGGGTACTACAATCACTTGAATTAAGTGGGAGTTAATCTTCCAGATAATATAGTGATTGACAGTGGTATCCATTTACTATCACCAAGCTACTAGAACTTTGTGATAAACTATAATATGCAAGGGATGACGAAAATGATTCCCGAGCTCTTTGCGATGCTAAAATAGGTGAAGGTAGAAATCAAGAAAGAGCATCAAGTGTTGATGATTAACAAGACCACTAGTTTCAAGAAAAAGGGCAAGGGAAAGAAAGGGAACTTCAAGAAGAATGGTAAGCAAGTTGCCACTCCCATGAAGAAGCCCAAAGCTAGACCCAAGCCTGAAACTGAGTGCCTCTACTGCAAAGGAAATGGTCACTGGAAGTGGAACTGCCCCAAATACTTGGCGGATAAGAAGGATGGCAAAGTGAACAAAGGTATATTTGATATACATGTTATTGATGTGTACCTTGCTAGTGTTCTTAGTAGCCCTTGGGTATTTGATACCGGTTCGGTTTCTAAGATTAGTAACTCGAAACAGGAGTTGCATAATAAACATAGGCTAGTAAAGGGCGAGGTGGAAATGTGTGCTAGGAGTGATCACGGGCAAACACTCCCTCTACCTTTGGGGTTAGTGTTGAACCTAAATAAATGTTATTTGGTGTTTGCATTGAGCATGAATATGATTTGATCATGTTTCTTACAATATGGTTATTCATTTAAGTCAGAGAATAATTATTGTTCTGTTTACATGAATAAAGCCTTATATGGTCATACACCCAATCTCGATCGTAGTGATACACATATTCATAAAATTGATGCCAAAAGATGCAAAGTTGATAATAATCGTGCAACTTACTTGTGACACTTTCCTTTAGGTCATATTGGTGTAAACCGCATGAAGAAACTCCATGCAGATGGACTTTTGGAATCACTTGATTATGAATCATTTGATGCTTGCGAACCATGCCTCATAGGCAAGATGACTAAAACACTGTTCTCCGGAACAATGGAGCAAGCTAAAGACTTATTGGAAATAATACATACGGATGTATCCGGTCTGATGAGTGTTGAGGCACGCGACGGGTATCGTTATTTTCTGACCTTCACATATGATTTGAGTAGGTATGGGTATATCTACTTGATGAAACACAAGTCTGAAAACATTTGAAAAGTTCAAATAATTTCAGAGTGAAGTGGAGAATCATCATAAAAAGAAAATAAAGTTTCTACGATCTAATCGCGGAGGCGAATATTTGAGTTACGAGTTTGACCTTCATTTGAAACAATGTGGAATTGTTTCACAACTCATGCCACCTGGAACACCACAGCGTAATGGTGTGCCCGAACATCATAACCATACTTTATTAGATATGGTGTGATGTATGATGTCTCTTATCGATTTACCACTATCGTTTTGGGGTTATGCGTTAGAGACAGCCGCATTCACGTTAAATATGGCACCGTCTAAATCCGTTGAGACGTCACTGTATGAACTGTGGTTTGGCAAGAAACCTAAGTTGTCGTTTATTAAAGTTTGGGGATGTGATGCTTATGTCAAAAGGCTTCAGCCTAATAAGCTCGAACCTAAATCGGAGAAGTGCGCTTCATAGGATACCCTAAAGAAACTATTGGGTATACCTTCTACCAAAAATCCGATGGCAAGCACTATGTTGCTAAGAATGGGTCCTTTCTAGAGAAGGAGTTTCTCTCGAAAGAAGTGAGTGGGAGGAAAGTAGAACTTCATGAGGTAATTGTACCTTCTCTCAAATTGTAGAGTAGCACATCAAAGAAATCCGTTCTCGTGATGCCTACACCAACTAGAGAGGAAGCTAATGATGATGATCATGAAACTTCGGATCAAGTTACTACTAGACTCCGTAGGTCAACCAGAACACGTTCCGCACTAGAGTGGTACGGTAATCCCCTATCCTGGGAGTCATATTATTTGACCATGACGAACCTACGAACTATGAAGAAGTTGTGATGAGCCCAGATTCCGATAGATGACTTGAGGCCATGAAATCTGAGATAGGATCCATGTATAAGAACAAAGTGTGGACTTTGGTGGACTTGCGCGATGATCGGCAAGTCAGAGAGAATAAATGTATCTTCAAGAAGAAGACTGACGCTGATGGTAATGTTACTGTCTACAAAGCTCGACTTGTCACAAAAGTTTTTCGACAAGTTCAAGGAGTTGACTACAATGAGACTTTATTACCCATAGCGATGCTTAAGTCCGTCCGAATCATGTTAGCAATTGCCAAATTTTAAGATTATGAAATCTGGCAAATGGATGTCAAAACTGCATTCTTTAATGGATATCTCAAAGAGGAGTTGTATATGATGCAACCAGAAGGTTTTGTCGGTCCTAAAGGTGCTAACAAAGTGTGCAAGCCCCAGCGATCCATCTATGGACTGGTGCAAGCATCTCAGAGTTGGAATATACGCTTTGATGAGGTGATCAAAGCATATGGTTTTATACAGACTTACACTGAATCCTGTATTTACAAGAAAGTGAGTGGGAGCTTTGTAGCATTTCTGATGTTATATGTGGATGACATATTGTTGATTGGAAATGATATAGAATTTCTGGATAGTATAAAAGGATACTTGAAAAAGAGATTTTTCAATGAAAGATCTCGGTGAAGCTACTTATATATTGAGTATTAAGATCTATAAGGATAAATCGTAATGCTTAATAGGAGTTTCACAAAGCATATACCTTGAAAAAGTTTTGAAAAGGTTCAAAAATGGGTTAGTCAAAGAAAGGGTTCTTGTCTGTGTTGCAAGGTGTGAAGTTGAGTAAGACTCAAAACCCGACCACGACAGAAGATAGAGAGAGAATGAAAGTCATTGCCTATGCCTCGGCCATAGGTTCTATAAAGTATGTCATGCTACGAACCAGACCTGTTGTGTGCCTTGCCAATGAGTTTGGCAAGGGGGTACAATAGTGATCCAGGAATAGATCACTAGACATCGGTCAAAATTATCCTTAGAGGACTAAGGAAATATTTCTCGGTTATGAGGTGATAAAGAGTTTGTCGTAAAGAGTTACATTGATGCAAGATTTTACACCGATCCAGATGACTCTGAGTCTCAATCTGGATACATATTGAAAGTGGGAGCAATTAGCTAGAGTAGCTCCATGCAGAGCATTGTAGACATAGAAATTTGCAAAATACATACAGATCTGAATGTGACAGACCCGTTGTCACGCCCAATATGCGATACTATCCTAAAGAGACTGGAAGGTCCCACCAAAGATAGAACCGCATATTGAAACGCTTTTGCAAGGTGGATATCCTTACATCAACATTACATAATAGATGGGGATACATACAAGAGGCATACAATGCCACACGAATACAACATCACAATACATAATAGCATCATCCGAAACACAAACAGAAACTCAAACAACATCCACCCTGCTAGCCCAGGCTGCCGACCTGGAACCTATCCCCTGATCGAAGAAGAAGCAGAAGAAGAACTCTGAAACAAGCAAACATCGCTCTCGCGTCATGATCATCGCATAACCTGTACCTGCAACTGTTGTTGTAGTAATCTGTGAGCCACGAGGACTCATCAATTCCATTACCATGGGTATCAAGACTAGCAAAGCTTAAAGGGAAAGGAAGGGGGGTAAAGTGGTGAGGTTGCAGCAGCGACTAAGCATGATATGGTGGCTAACATACGCAAATAAGAGCGAGAAGAGAGCAAACGGAACGGTCGTGAAGCTAGCGTGATCCTGAACTCCTACTTACCTCAAACATAACCCAAAACCGTGTTCACTTCCCGGACTCCGCTGAAAAGAGACCATCACGGCTACACACGCGGTTGATGGGTTTTAATTCGGATTTGGTGTCAAGTTATCTACAACCGGACATTAACAAATTCCCATCTGCCTATAACCGCAGGCACGTCTTTCGAAAGTTTATACCCTGCAGGGGTGTCCCAACTTAGCCCATGATAAGCTCTCGCGATCAATGAAGGATATACCTTCTCCCATGAAGACCCGATCAGACTCGGAATCCCGGTTTACAAGACATTTCGACAATGGTAAAACAAGACCAGCAAAGCCGCCCGGATGTGCCGACAAATCCCGATAGGAGCTGCACATATCTCGTTCTCAGGGCACACCGGATAAGCTAAGCGTACAGGAGCCGACGAATAAAAGTTGCCAAGGGATGGTCCCGCACGGTGCTCTAGTTTGGACCAACACTCGGAGGAGCACTGGCCCGGGGGGGGGGGGGGTAAAATAAAGATTGAAGGAAATATGCCCTAGAGGCAATAATAAAGTTATTATTTATTTCCTTATTTCATGATAAATGTTTATTATTCATGCTAGAATTGTATTAACCGAAAACATAATACATGTGTGAATACATAGACAAACATAGTGTCACTAGTATGCCTCTACTTGACTAGCTCGTGAATCAAAGATGGTTAAGTTTCCTAACCATGGACAAAAGAGTTGTCATTTGATTAACGGGATCACATCATTAGGAGAATGATGTGATTGACTTGACCCATTCTGTTAGCTTAGCACACGATCGTTTAGTATGTTGCTACTGCTTTCTTCATGACTTATACATGTTCCTGTGACTATGAGATAATGCAACTCCCGTTTACCAGAGGAACACTTTGTGTGCTACCAAACGTCACAACGTAACTGGGTGATGATAAAGGTGCTCTACAAGTGTCTCCGAAGGTACATGTTGGGTTGGTGTATTTCGAGATTAGGTTTTGTCACTCCGATTGTCGGAGAGGTATCTCTGGGCCCTCTCGGTAATACACATCACTTAAGCCTTGCAAGCATTGTAACTAATGAGCTAGTTATGAAATGATGTATTACGGAACGAGTAAAGAGACTTGCCGGTAACGAGATTGAACTAGGTATTGGATACCGACGATCGAATCTTGGGCAAGTAACATACCGATGACAAAGGGAACAACGTATGTTGTTATGCGGTTTGACCGATAAAGATCTTCGTAGAATATGTAGGAACCAATATGGACATCCAGGTTCCGCTATTGGTTATTGACCGAGAATAGTTCTAGGTCATGTCTACATAGTTCTCGAACCCGTAGGGTCCGCACGCTTAAGGTTTCGATGACAATTATATTATGAGTTTATGAGTTTTGATGTACCGAAGGAGTTAGGAGTCCCGGATGAGATCGGGGACATGACGAGGAGTCTCGAAATGGTCGAGACGTAAAGATCGATATATTGGACGACTATATTCGGAGTTCGGAAAGGTTCCGAGTGATTCGGGTATTTTTCGGAGTACCGGAGAGTTACGAGAATTCGCCGGGGAGTATATGGGCCTTATTGGGCCATACAGGAATAGAGGAGAGAGGCCGAAAGGAAGGAGGCGCGCAGCCCCCCTCTGGTCCAAATTGGACAAGGGGTGCGGCCCCCCTTTCCTTCCTCCTCTCCCCCTCTTTCCCCCCCTTCTCCTACTCCAACAAGGAAGGAGGGAGTCCTACTCCCGGTGGGAGTAGGACTCCCCTTGGCGCGCCCCTCCTAGGCCGGCCGCCCCCTCCCCCCTTGCTCCTTTATATACGGGGGCTGGGGGGGCACCTCTAGGCACGACAACACAAGTTGATCTACGGATCGTTCCTTAGCCGTGTGCGGTGCCCCCCTCCACCATATTCCATCTCGGTCATATCGTCGCAGAGTTTAGGCGAAGCCCTGCGCCGGTAGAACATCATCATCGTCACCACGCCATCGTGCTGACGGAACTCATCCCCGACGCTTTGCTGGATCGGAGCCCGGAGATCGTCATCGAGCTGAACGTGTGCTGAACTCGGAGGTGCCGTACGTTCGGTGCTTGGATCGGTCGGATCGTGAAGACGTACGACTACATCAACCGCGTTGTCATAACGCTTCCACTTACGGTCTACGAGGGTACGTGGACAACACTCTCCCCTCTCGTTGCTATGTCATCACCATGATCTTGCGTGTACGTAGGAATTTTTTTGAAATTACTACGTTCTCCAACAGTGGCATCCGAGCCTAGGTTTTATGCGTTGATGTTATATGCACGAGTAGAACACAAGTGAGTTGTGGGCGATACAAGTCATACTGCTTACCAGCATGTCATACTTTGGTTCGGCGGTATTGTTGGATGAAGCGGCCCGGACCGACATTACGCGTACGCTTACGCGAGACTGGTTTTACCGCCGTGCTTTGCACACAGGTGACTAGCGGGTGTTAGTTTCTCCAACTTTAGTTGAACCGAGTGTGGCTACGCCCGGTCCTTGAGAAGGTTAAAACAGCACCAACTTTATGAACTATCATTGTGGTTTTGATGCGTAGGTAAGAACGGTTCTTTCTCAGCCCGTAGCAGCCACGTAAAACTTGCAACAAAAAAGTAGAGGACGTCTAACTTGTTTTTGCAGGGCATGTTGTGATGTGATATGGTCAAGACGTGATGAGATATAGGTTGTTGTATGAGATGATCATGTTTTGTTGAAGTTACCGGCAACTGGCAGAAGCTCTATGGTTGTCTCTTTGTTGCATAAGATGCAAGTGCCAAATAATTGCTTTACTGTATTGCTATGCGATAGCAATAGTTGCAAGAGCAATAGTTGGCGAGACGGCCATGTGACGACACATTGATATAGATCAAGATGATGAAGATCATGGTGTCGTGCTAGTGATGATAGAGATCATGACAGTACTTTGGAGATGGAGATCAAAGGCGCAAGATGATCATGGCCATATCATGTCACATATTTTGATTGCATATGATGTTTATCTGTTATACATCTTATTCTGTTTTGTTTGATGGTAGCATTATAAGATGATCTCTCACTAATTATCAAGAAGTGTTCTCCCTGAGTATGCACCGTTGCCAAAGTTCGTCGTACCCAGACACCACGTGATGATCGGGTGTGATAAGCTATACGTCCATCTACAACGGGTGCAAGCCAGTTTTGCACACGCGGAATACTCAGGTTAAACTTGACGAGCCTAGCATATGCAGATATGGCCTCGGAACACGGAGACCGAAAGGTCGAGCGTGAATCATATAGTAGATATGATCAACATAATGATGTTCACCATTGAAATCTACTCCATTTCACGTGATGATCGGTTATGGTTTAGTTGATTTGGATCACGTGATCACTTAGAGGATTAGAGGGATGTCTTTCTAAGTGGGAGTTCTTAAGTAATATGATTAATTGAACTTAAATTTATCATGAACTTAGTCCTGGTAGTATTTTGCAAATTATGTTGTAGATCAATAGCTTGCGTTTTTGCTTTCATATGTTTATTTTGATATGTTCCTAGAGAAAATTGTGTTGAAAAATGTTAGTAGCAATGATGCGGATTGGATCCGTGATCTGAGGTTTATCCTCATTGCTGCGCAGAAGAATTATGTCCTTGATGCACCGCTAGGTGACAAACCTATTGCAGGAGCAGATGCAGACGTTATGAACGTTTGGCTAGCTCAATATGATGATTACTTGATAGTTTAGTGCACCATGCTTAACGGCTTAGAATCGGGACTTCAAAGACGTTTTGAACGTCATGGACCATATGAGATGTTCTAGGAATTGAAGTTAATATTTCAAGCAAATACCCGAGTTGAGAGATATGAAGTCTCCAACAAGTTCTATTGCTAAAAGATGGAGGAGAATCGCTCAACTAGTGAGCATGTGCTCAGATTGTCTGGGTACTACAATCGCTTGAATCAAGTGGGAGTTAATCTTCTAGATAAGATAGTGATTGATAGAGTTCTCTAGCCACCATCACTAAGTTAGTAGAACTTTGTGATGAACTATAGTATGCAAGGGATGACGAAAACGATTCCCGAGCTCTTCGTGATGTTGAAATCGACAAAGGTAGAAATCAAGAAAGAGCATCAAGTGTTGATGATTGACAAGACCACTAGTTTCAAGAAAAGGACAAAGGGATAGAAAGGGAACTTTAAGTAGAAGGACAAGCAAGTTGTCACTCCCGCGAAGAAGCTCACAGCTGGACCAAAGCCTGAAACTGAGTGCTTACACTGCAAAGGAAATGGTCACTGGAAGCGGAAAAGCCCTGAATATTTGGTGAGCAAGAAGGATGGCAAAGTGAACAAGGGTATATTTGATATACATGTGTTTGATGTGTGCCTTACTAGTGATTATAGTAGCCCCTGAGTATTTGATACTTGTTCGGTTGCTAAGATTAGTAACTCGAAACAGGAGTTACAGAATAAACAGAGACTAGTTGAAGGGGAAGTGACGATGAGTGTTGGAAGTAGTTCCAAGATTAATATGATCATCATCGCACACTCCCTATACTTTCGAGATTAGTGTTAAACCTAAATAAATGTTATTTGGCGTTTGCGTTGAGCATGAATATGATTTGATCATGTTTATTGCGATACGGTTATTCATTTAAAAGTTAGAGAATAATTGTTATTCTGTTTACATGAATAAGACCTTCGATGGTCATACACCCAATGAACATAGTTTGTTGGATCTCGATCGTAGTGATACACATATTCATAATATTGATGCCAAAAGTTGAAAAGTTAATAATGATAGTGCAACTTATTTGTGGCACTGCCGTTTGGGTCATATCGGTGTAAAGCGCATGAAGAAACTCCATAAAGATGGATTTTTGGAATCACTTGGTTATGAATCATTTGATGCTTGCGAACCGTGCCTTTTGGGAAAGATGACTAAAACTCCGTTCTCCGGAACAATGGAACAAGCTACTGACTTGTTGGAAATAATACATATATACCGATGTATGCGATCCAATGAGTGTTGATGCTCGTGGCAAGTATCGTTATTTTCTGACCTTCACAAAATGATTTGAGTAGATATGGGTATATCTACTTGATGGAACATAAATCTGAAATAATTGAAAGGTTCAAAGGATTTCAGAGTGAAGTGGAAAAATCATCGTAACAAGAAAATAAAGTTTTTGCGATCTGATTGCGAAGACGAATATTTGAGTTACGAGTTTGGTCTTCAATTAAAAATGTGGAATAGTTTCACATCTCACGCCACCTGGAACACCACAATGTTATGGTGTGTCTGAACGTCATAACCGCACTTTATTGGATATGGTGCGATCTATGATGTCTCTTACTGATTTACCACTATTTTTTGGGGGTTATGCATTAGAGACAGCTACATTCACGTTAAAAAGGGCACCATCTAAATCCGTTGAGACGACACCATATGAACTGTGGTTTAGCAAGAAACCCAAGTTGTCGTTTCTTAAAGTTTGGAGTTGCGATGCTTATATGAAAAGTTTCAACCTGATAAGCTCGAACCCAAATCGGAGAAGTGCGTCTTCATAGAATACCCAAAGGAAACTATTGGGTACTCCTTCTATCACAAATCCAAAGTAAAAACATTCATTGCTAAGAATGGATCCTTTCTAGAGAAGGAGTTTCTCTCGAAAGAAGTGAGTGGGAGGAAAGTAGAACTTGATGAGGTAATTGTACCTGCTCCCTTATTTGAAAGTAGTTCATCACAGAAATCTGTTCCTGTGACTACTACACCAATTAGTGAGGAAGTTAATGATGACGATCATGAAACTTCAGATTAAGTTACTACAGAACCTCGTAGGTCTTCCAGAGTAAGATCCACACCAGAGTGGTGCAGTAATCATGTTCTGGAAGTCATGTTATTAGACCATGATGAACCTGCGAACTATGAGGAAGCGATGATGAGCCCAGATTCCACGAAATGGCTTGAGGCCATAAAATCTGAGATATGATCCATGTATGAGAACAAAGTATGGACTTTGATTGACTTGCTCGATGATCAGCAAGCCATGTTAAATAAATGGATCTTCAAGAGGAAGACGGACACTGATAGTGTTACTATCTACAAAGCTAGAATTGTCGCAAAAGGTTTTCGACAAGTTCAAGGTGTTGACTATGATGAGAGTTTTTCACTCGTATCTATGCTTAAGTCTGTTTGAATCATGTTAGCAATTGCCACATTTTATGAAATCTGGCAAATGGATGTCAAAACTGCATTCCTTAATGGATTTTTTAAAGAAGAGTTGTATATGATGCAACCAGAAGGTTTTGTCGATTTGAAAGGTGCTAACAAAATGTGCAAGCTCCAGCGATCCATTAATGGACTGGTGCAAGCATCTCGGAGTTGGAATATACGCTTTGATAAGTTCATCAAAGCATATAGTTTTAATACAGACTTGCGGTGAAGCCTGTATTTACAAGAAAGTGAGTGGGAGCACTACAACATTTCTGATAAGTATATGTGAATGACATATTGTTGATTGGAAATAATGTAGAATTTTTCTGGAAAGAATAAAGGAGTGTTTGAAAGGAGTTTTTCAAAGAAAGACCTTGGTGAAGCTGCTTACACATTGAGCATCAAGATCTATAGAGATAGATCAAGATGCTTGATAAGATTTTTCAATGAGTACATACCTTGACAAGATTTTGAAGTAGTTCAAAATGGAACAATCAAAGAAAGAGTTCTTGCCTGTGTTGCAAGGTGTGAAGTTGAGTAAGACTCAAAACCCGACCATGGCAGAAAATAGAAAAGAATGAACAGTCATTCCCTATGCCTCAGTCATAGGTTCTATAAAGTATGCTATGCTGTGTACTAGACCTATTGTATACCTTGCTCTGAGTTTGGCAAAGGAATACAATTTTGATCTAAAAGTAGATCACTAGAACAGCGGTCAAGAATATCCTTAGTGAGGACTAAGGAGATGTTTCTCGATTATGGAGGTGATAAAAGAGCCAGTCGTAAAAAGTTACAACGATGCAAGCTTTTACACCAATCCAGATGACTCTAAGTCTCAATCTGGATACATATTGAAAGTGGGAGCAATTAGCTAGAGTAGCTCCATGCAGAGCATTGTGGACATAGAATATTTGCAAAATACATACGGCTCTGAATGTGACAGACCCGTTGACTAAACTTCTCTCATGAGCAAAACATGATCATACCTTAGTACTCTTTGGGTGTTAATCACATAGCCATGTGAACTAGATTATTGACTCTAGTAAACCCTTTGGGCGTTGATCACATGACGATGTGAACTATGGGTATTAATCACATACAGATGTGAATATTGGTGTTAAATCACATGGTGATGTGAACTAGATTATTGACTCTAGTGCAAGTGGGAGACTGAAGGAAATATGCCCTAGAGGCAATAATAAAGTTATTATTTATTTCCTTATTTCATGATAAATGTTTATTATTCATGCTAGAATTGTATTAACCGGAAACATAATACATGTGTGAATACATAGACAAACATAGTGTCACTAGTATGCCTCTACTTGACTAGCTCGTGAATCAAAGATGGTTAAGTTTCCTAACCATGGACAAAAGAGTTGTCATTTGATTAATGGGATCACATCATTAGGAGAATGATGTGATTGACTTGACCCATTCCGTTAGCTTAGCACACGATCGTTTAGTATGTTGCTACTGCTTTCTTCATGACTTATACATGTTCCTGTGACTATGAGATTATGCAACTCCCGTTTACCAGAGGAACACTTTGTTTGCTACCAAACATCACAGCGTAACTGGGTGATTATAAAGGTGCTCTACAGGTGTCTCCGAAGGTACATGTTGGGTTGACGTATTTCGAGATTAGGTTTTGTCACTCCGATTGTCGGAGAGGTATCTCTGGGCCCTCTCGGTAATACACATCACTTAAGCCTTGCAAGCATTGTGACTAATGAGCTAGTTATGAAATGATGTATTACGGAACGAGTAAAGAGACTTGCCGGTAACGAGATTGAACTAGGTATTGGATACCGACGATCGAATCTCGGGCAAGTAACATACTGATGACAAAGGGAACAACGTATGTTGTTATGCGGTTTGACCGATAAAGATCTTCGTAGAATATGTAGGAACCAATATGGACATCCAGGTTCCGCTATTGGTTATTGACCGAGAATAGTTCTAGGTCATGTCTACATAGTTCTCGAACCCGTAGGGTCCGCATGCTTAAGGTTTCGATGACAATTATATTATGAGTTTATGAGTTTTGATGTACCGAAGGAGTTCGGAGTCCCGAATGAGATCAGGGACATGACGAGGAGTCTTGAAATGGTCGAGACATAAAGATTGATATATTGGACGACTATATTCGGAGTTCGGAAAGGTTCCGAGTGATTCGGGTATTTTTCGGAGTACCGGAGAGTTACGGGAATTCGCTGGGGAGTATATGGGCCTTATTGGGCCATACGGGAATAGAGGAGAGAGGACTAAAGGAAGGAGGCGCGCAGCCCCCCTCTGGTCCGAATTGGACAAGGGGTGCGGCCGCCCTTTCCTTCCTCCTCTCCCCCTCTTTCTCCCCTTCTCCTACTCCAACAAGGAAGGAGGGAGTCCTACTCCCGGTGGGAGTAGGACTCCCCTTGGCGCGCCCCTCCTAGGCCGGCCGCCCCTCCCCCCTTGCTCCTTTATATACGGGGGCAGGGGGGCACCTCTAGGCATGACAACACAAGTTGATCTACGGATCGTTCCTTAGCCGTGTGCGGTGCCCCCCTCCACCATATTCCACCTCGGTCATATCGTCTCGGAGTTTAGGCGAAGCCCTACGCCGGTAGAACATCATCATCGTCACCACGCCATCGTGCTGACAGAACTCATCCCCGACGCTTTGCTGGATCGGAGCCCGGGGATCGTCATCGAGCTGAACGTGTGCTGAACTCGGAGGTGCCGTACGTTCGGTGCTTGGATCGGTCGGATCATAAAGACGTACGACTACATCAACCGCGTTGTCATAACGCTTCCGCTTACGGTCTACGAGGGTACATGGACAACACTCTCCCCTCTCGTTGCTATGTCATCACCATGATCTTGCGTGTACGTAGGAATTTTTTTGAAATTACTACGTTCTCTAACAGATGACCCTCGAGAGCGCGACTCCCAAGGGAAAAAGGGCTAGGTGAGGCAAATGGTAAAACCAAGGTTGGGCCTTGCTGGAGGAGTTTTATTCAAAGCGAACTGTCAAGGGGGTCCCATAAATCATCCAACCGCATAAGGAACGCAAAATCCGGGAACATAACACCAGTATAACGGAAAGTAGGGCGACAAGAGTGGAACAAAACACCAGGCATAAGGCCGAGCCTTCCACTCTTTACCAAGCATATAGATGCATTAATTAAATAAGAGATATTGTGATATCCCAAACATAATCCTGTCCACCATGGAGCAATCTTCAACTTCACCTGCAACTAACAACGCTATAAGAGGGGCTGAGCAAAGCGGTAACATAGCCAAGCAATGGTTTGCTAGGAAGGGCGAAAAAGATTAGAGGCTGACATGGCAAATTTGGGAGGCTTGTTAAGCAAGTGATAGGTAGCACAGCAAGGTGAACCAACTAGCATAGCAATGATAGTAGTGAGATCCAGGGTAGCAGTCATCTTGCCTGAAATCCCGCAATGAAGAAGAACGAGTCCATGAAGAAGATGAAGCCACGAAGACGAACCAAACGTAGACGAACGAATCCTCACGATCGCAACGAAACGAGAACTATCGAGAAGAAGCACACAACATAGTAAACACACCACACATATACAAGACATGATGCACAACCAAGCATGATGCATGACAAGGCTACATGAAGCTACTCATGGCAAGAGATGATGCATACAAGAGCAACACAACAAGGCAAGTTTAAATGAGGCCGGGAACAACATATAACAATTCCGGTAAGTCCTCATATGCAATTTTCGAAATTCGTCCAGATCTGAATAAACATTATGTTCAAGTTGTTAAACAGAAAGTTAAGATGCACCAAGATGATCTACACGAGATTCTAGTCAAGTTACATATAAAGTTCATTTAATTCGAGGCTACAGCCTAGAAGATATGATCAAAACAAGTTAAACATGGCATTGATGCAACATGCATACAAACATCAAGCAAACACCTCAAAACAAGGATGCAACATGATAATACGAAGCTACATGCAACTCTAAGCAAGTTTCATATAGAGCACACTCAAAACGGAGCAACGGTGCAACACATACACTATACAAGTCATAACAACAATCTGTCCAAAACAGCAACTAGGCATCTTGCAAGCACCAAAACAACATGCTACAGGATCTCAACAAGAAAACAAAAGGAATGGACATGATTTATAGGTAAAGCATAACAAAACATGAACACTGAGCTATCTCCAGAAATCACTAGAACATGCTCAAACACACATGGCAAGATTGCAAATAATAACAGTTCAGACTTTGCAGAAAATAAGATCAGGTTGCAATGTTTAGAGCTATCAAACAACATGTTACAGGAACTTAACATGGCAAACAAAGGCATGGAATGAATCTACTAATTGCATAGAACAAAAGTCCCTTACTGACCATGAGCCAAAAAGGATCAGAAGATATGATGGCACCCATGTAAACATAGCAAGTTATATGACAGATTCATACATGGCAGGAACAACAATAAGTAGGCATGTAGATGAGCTTGTACCACTCACCAAAGAGCAATGCATGGCATGACAAGGCAACCAACAGCAAGAAGACATTTTTATGAAGCTAAGCATGGTAAGAGAAAGTTCAAAGGGTGCATGTATCACTAGCAAAACACATGGCAAAACTGAACTTAATGTTAACAGGCTGACAGCAACATTATTTAGCAACTTTGGAGCAAGATAACAACAATCTACAGAAGTTATACCTGCAACCAAGGGCATGGATGGATAGATCATGACATGTATAACAAAACATCCTTAGTGAACATCTTCATATTATGCATAGAATGACTTGTAGCAGCAGGTTTATATAGCATCACGAAATAACAGATTCAGCCTAGCAAAACAGTAACAGCAAGTACCATACTTAACGAGCTTGATGCACTCACTACAAGACTCACAAAAATACATGGATGGCACCCCTGTAAAGATGGCATGATGTAGTACAAAACACATGTAGAGCTCATGCTCATAGGATGCACACATCAAATGCAACAAAAATGACAAATCATCAAGTTATAACAGTTTCAGCAGATTAACATCATATAGCACTCTTGCAACAATGATTCAGGCATCAAGATGAGCTCAAATGAACATGGTGCAATGTAATGAAATGAAGAGCATCTCTCAACGAACATTTTGACATATTACACGCAAAAAACGGAGCAGCATGCATGGAGTTATGATGCGATGAACAGGCGCACAAAATGCTGAAATTAAAGGGACTTGGCAGTTTTTATGAAAAAAACAGAACGGGCGCAGGATAGTTAAAAGCCGCACGGTGCGGGGTTTAGGAGGGGGTGGCTCACCATGGGCTGCAGGCCCGGGTCGGCTGTAGCTGGGCTGGGCCGAGGCTGGAGCTGGCTTGCGGGCTGGGCTGGTGGGCCGCGGAGGGGCCGCTGGCCCATGCGGTCGCGGTGCACGCGGGACGAGCAGCTCCTCTGCTCGTCCCGAGCAGGGACATGGCGGCGGCGGTGGAGGGCCACTCCGGCGACGAGAGGAGCACGGAGGGGTCCGATCCGGCGGCGGGGACGGCAGATCCGGCCGTGGCGGATCCATTCCGGCCGGATCCGGCGAGAGGAGGGGCCGGCAACGAGATACGCGGGCGGCGGCGCGACCTGCGAAGGAAGAGGCTGCCGGGGCGGTTAGCAATGGGGAGAGAGAGAGGAAGAGAGAGGAAGGCGAGGGCGGACTGGCCTGGCTCCGGCGCCGGCGTGCGTCTCCAGCGGCTATGCTCGCCGGCGGTGGACAGAGGCGACGAACGGCGTCGGCGGCGCGGGTTCTGAGCTCGGGAGGAGGTCGGGCTTGCGGGAGAGCGAGGACGCGGCGGCTGGGCTGCCCCGGGCCTCGATGGGCTTGCGCGGGCCGCGCGCGGGCTCAGGCGGGCCGTGGCGAAGTGGGGAAGCAGGGGCGCGATGTGGCAGCGCCTGGTTGGCTGTGCGCGTCGCCGGCGGCGGGGTTGGTTGATGGGGGCGCGACAAGTGGCGGCGGGGTGCTGGCTGGGCATGGATTTTGAGGAGAGGAGGTGGGAGGCGGCTGGC
This sequence comes from Triticum aestivum, assembly GCF_018294505.1. Lineage (NCBI taxonomy): Eukaryota > Viridiplantae > Streptophyta > Magnoliopsida > Poales > Poaceae > Triticum > Triticum aestivum. The sequence continues at coordinate 527,388,044 of NC_057810.1, read as the reverse complement.
TGATGATTGGGGGGCACGGATTTCGAGGAGGGGGAGGAGAAGGCCAAAATGGCATGTAGGGGGGTGTTTAAATAGGCAGGGGTCTAGGGTTAGGGGGATTTGCTCCGCTTTCGGACCGTTCGATTGCCATCGGATGGCTCCGGAGCGGAGAGGGTCTAGGTGAGCGGATAGTGGGCTGTGAAGAGGAGTTGGGCTGAGAAGAGAGAAGAGAAATGCAGCCCGGCAACTGTTTCCGGATACCGAAAACGTCCAACGTTTGACCGGCAACGATGCCGCTATAAGATTAACGGTTGGGCTAGCAAACGAGCTCCGAATGCTATGAAACTTGACAAGCTCTCTGCCTACACTATAATAAGACCGCAAGCCAAGTTACATCCCAATCCGAGAACATTTTTATGCCACTTACAAAATAATATTTTGGAGGTGCCGCGGGCGCGTGCGAGTGTGGTCTGGACTCCGAACGGACAACGGAGAGAACCGGGAGGACCCGAACGGATGCAAGTTTTGAAAAACATGCAGATGAAATGCAGATGATGACATGGCAAAATGCAACACGCAAGAAAATGACATGGAAACAATGACGAATATCTGGAAGACACCTGGCGCATCGGATCCGGGGCGTTACACCCGTTAACTAAACCTCTCTCACAAGCAAAACATGATCACACCTTAGTACTCTTTGGGTGTTAATCATATAGCGATGTGAACTAGATTATTGACTCTAGTAAACTCTTTGAGTATTTGTCACATGGCGATGTGAACTATGGGTGTTAATCACATGACGATGTGAACTTGATTATTGACTCTAGAGCAAGTGGGAGACTGAAGGAAATATGCCCTAGAGGCAATAATAAAGTTGTTATTTCATATTTCCTTATTCATGATAAAGGTTTATTATTCATGCTAGAATTGTATTGATCGGAAACTTAAATACATGTGTGAATACATAAACAAATATCATGTCCTCAGTAAGCCTCTACTATACTAGCTCGTTGATCAAAGATGGTTAAGGTTTCCTAACCATGGACATGACTTGTCATTTGATACCGTGATCACATCATTAGGAGAATGATGTGATGGACAAGATCCATCCGTTATCTTAGCATAATGATCGTTCAGTTTTATTGTTATTGCTTTCTTTATGTCAAATACATATAATCCTTTGACTATGAGATTATGCAACTCCCGGATACCGGAGGAATGTCTTATGTGCTATCAGACGTCACAACGTAACTGGGTGATTATAAAGACTAGTACAATGCCCGTGCGTTGCCACGGGCCTTTTAGTTTTTTTTTCTGATTGCATACATAAGCATAATGCATTTTCAATTTCACATGTATAGAAAAAAATTATAGCAACAATCGAAAAATGTATTTGATGGAATGTATTTTCATTATTCCACTTCACTTGCATCTCCAAAAATATCAGGAATATTGTCTTCAGCTTCCTTCACACAGTACTTGAGCAATTATAGTAAAAAAATCTTTGTTGACTTGTAACCATCCTGCATGAGTGCTTCATATAGTTAGCATGAAGATTTCACATGAAAATGTAAGAACGTGCAAACATAGAGTACTCAACTTGTAAATTGGATGAACCAATTTTTTACCATTCCATGGGAGTATATTAAAATAATAAAATAACTCAACACATTACTAGAATAAATAAATATTTATTATCTCGATTATAATGATGATAAATAATTGTATTTATCTTGAATATAAAAATAGAATAGACAAATATGAACAGCCTCCCACAAAAAGGAAAAGCCACTGCTTGCCTCTCACCATACAAGCACATCACACATCCCTTATCCCCACCACATAAGGCACAACTTCAGCAACTCACAAGGCGTAGTCTTCACCTTCTCTCCTTGCCACTGCGCCTCTTGTCCCGCCACAACACGTCCCCCGGCTCCTCTCCCCACCAGCCATCGCTTCCTTTCCGTGTCTATGGGTCGATCTGTAGCATAGATCAGCGACAATTGCTGGCCTAAATTCTATTGTCTGCACGCAATGGCTGGTGGACCACGCCCGACCGACGAAAGCAGCAACGGGGCCATAGGTAACAGGCATCGACAACGTCGGTGGAACCAGAAACAATGCCATCAAACATGAGCGGCGACCTTGACCAAGCTCCATGTAGGTTAGTTCTTCCCCTTTCTTGTCATGTTTTTTCTCTGTTCTCAAATGAATTATTCATATATTGAACAAATGTAAAGAAAAATAATAATCTCACGTGTATCTATCAAATAAAAATTGTGCAGCAAACTTGCAATGAACTTCGCTGATAGTGAATTTAATTGCTTATATGATGAATGCGGAAAGAATTTCTAAGAGATGGTAACAACTGACATGAAGTAAATTCGGTAGTCCATTGTTGATTAGAAATGTATGCTAATATGGCTCAGAGATGCAATAGAACAAAGGAAGGGTTGCACTTGAAGATCAAATAGGACAACTCTGAGCAGTCTATGGTCACAAATTGTTTAGGCCCTAGATCTCAAGCATCAACTCTAACAGGAAGGGAATAAAGTGAACCAACTTCACAAGAAACAAAAATATTGGATTTCTATTTATGTGATATGGGAGTCATTGACAATTGACATGTGATGATATTGCATGCTTGTGATGTGGTAGATAAATGCATCTCCTCGTCATCTTTCTATTCCCCTCCCTATCTCACAGTCGTTTCTTCGTGTGTTTCTCATGGGGTCAAGCATAATCATTGATATGAATAGTCATTAAAATATCAAATCACTACAACGAACAATCCATCATCACTGGATCCCTCTACTTTAAAACCAGATGACTCCCACCTCACCTTCGCCATGGCGCCCACTCTCCCAAACACCCTGTGTTCGTGTCGATCCGCCACCGCCATCAAGATGGAGGTGGCATGCACCCACGGAGCCATGAAATGTAATCTGATGTCTCCTGATCTATTACCACATTGTAACATAGAGTTGAAATGTCATGCAGTACCATGAAACAAAAATATGATGTCCATAAACAATGTATTTACCCTTCTAACCTAAACAAAAAAAATTGTATGACTTGATGAAAAAATATGAATAGCTTGTTCATGCAATTTGCTACAAAGTCATCTCTAATGAAACGCTATTTGCCATATTTTCTAAAGTAGGAAAATTATTTCGCCCAGACAACCGTAACTCAACAGACTACGAGTTAACGATTTTCTCAACACTGAAACATACAAATTAATATAGTATTCTTTTAAATAGTGTCATGATTCAAAAATATAAATTAATATAGTATTCTTTTAAATAGTGTCATGATTCTTCATATGCGTAACAGTATATTTGGTACATAATATAGTACTCTTTAAAATCTTTGATGTATCAATAATGAACCATATTGAGTCTCCGACAACTCGCTGAACTTCTTTCGTTCCAAGTCATGCCGCTCCTTCCAGTGCATCATTAGTAAGGGTACACGTGCACGCACATTTCAATCAACGTGGGTATTTCCAAAAAATCAACATATGTGAATTTAAGTGGAATGCACAAAAGTACAAAATTGAGCATGTGTGTTACCAAAATATAACAATGCACTTAACATGTGTCAAGGAACATATAGTTGCAATCAAATTCTGAAAACTCCATTTCGAAAATAACATGGGTTACTTCTCTGTTCTCAAAGAATTATATAAAAAATCTTCAAACCTTCCACATTTTCGAGAAAACGCAAGAGAACTCATTCGAACCTTCCACATTCTGTCTCGGTATTTGTTTCATTCAAAGACTGCTCTAATAAACTACACTTTAGCCTAAGATTAATGGCGTGAGAAACATAAATAGAAGATCATTACATGAATGATGTATGCATAGCATATTCCTAGCACGACAACCAAGTGATATGGCTCTCGACTTGGTATGTATTAGCATCACAACTTTATGTGCTTACTCAATCCACATCACACCCGGATGTGCATATGCTTCAAGCAAGCTCTGGTTCAAGCTAACCAACCATGTTATCTCTTGTTTCTATCAATTGCAGTCCTTCTGTCATGCTTAGCAGGCCCTGAAGTCCTCTTTTCCACACAAATAGTTAAGAGTTCATTGATTAGTGTCATAACAAAAATGTTGCAAACGGATGAAACTATCAAGGAAACAAAGCTTCTAGACGAAACAGAATAGCCATTCAACCTCTGACAAATCAACAATATAATGACGATTAGTGTTATATGATTTATTAAATTGTGGGTAAAGCTCAGCAACGACATGTTTTGAAATCAATAATCATGTAAGATTGATCTTCTCACCAAATTAGATGAAAAGTAGCGACCCGTCTTATTTTCAAGAGGCAACAAGCTCGGTTTCAAAAATGAATTAAGAATGGAATAAGCAAACAGAGGTCACGTCATCGACCAGACTCAAAATGGTAGTCACTTCCCTTTTGTTAATGCAGCCAACATAAATTTGAATTAGTCATAACCTGAAGGTGGGCGATAGTTACCAAGGTTTCTCACCGGCGTGGACTGCCGCTTTGCCCCGTTTGACGCCCAGCTCGGCCTTGTCGAATCTGCTGAAACTAAAAAATGTCTGTCAGATTGGAGTGCATACATGTAATTTTGAAACCTAAATTTTGGATCGTGATGTAAATTAACAAAGTCAGAATGTCGTTGAGTCACACTAAGTGCGAGCTCTCCTAGCCATCGATCTAGTACATCCTTGTAGGTGCACCAACCTTGCCTTCCATTTGAAACATGATGTAATCTGAAAGGCAAGCAATAGGACAAATCAGTCATGAGGCTTACCTCGACTCGGTCGTCTACATCAAGGAGGGGGGCAAGAGGACATGAGGGGAAGGTCTAGAGTGCATACCGCTGCCATCCGCGGCAGTTCGATCTAACTGTCATCGGTCGCGGCGGCTTCAGGGCTGCCCACCCGATGGTGGAGGAGACCGGACGCGGTGGTAGCGAGGCAGCGGTGGCGTCCTTGGGATAGTACAGAAAGGATCAAGGCCAGTTGTGAGAGGAGTGGAATGTTTTTTTATTTTTCTACTTTAGTGATTTGTGAATAGATAGAGGTGATGGGAGGTGGGACAAAGAAAAACCGGACGAAAATAAACCATACCAGGCTACCAAGTGATCGAGTAGAGATTGAGAGATTAGAAGTAAAATATTAATTAATGTGATTGAGCGATTTATGGTAAGGTTAATTGATTTAGATTTGATCTTTAGAGATTTGACCGTGATTGATTCTTTCACATAAAGGTGTTACTAAATAACTTGCATCAACATGGAATGTCTTGATCCATTGTGCGAGAGTTGAGGTGAAAATAAACCGGTGGGAGGGGAGACGAAAAGAAACTAGTCGAAAAAATCAGACGAAAGTGGTGGGACGAAAAAAACCCTGGACGCAATCCTACCAACTGCTCCATCTACTCCTAACAGAGCAGTTGGTAGGATTGCATCCCCCACTTTTGTCCGGTTTTTTCGTCTATTTTTTCTCGTCCCCTCCCTCCACCCCATCACCCACTTCCGTCCGGTTACTACAGACTACAATCACAAGATAAATGACGCGGATAAGGTCAACCCTTTGAAAGTGAAGGTCAACCCTTTGAAAGTGGCAACGGTCGCATCAGTCCAATTCCGCTGCCATGACACCCTAATATTATCTTGCTTATATATAAGTTCTAAAGTATTTTACTAACAAAAAAGTGTTAGACTAATATGAATCTGCAAATTACAAGGACAAAATAATATCAAAATTACAAGGATGATAGATAGTGATTTCTACTTCTGAGGTTTTTATTGCTAATCCATGACCAGCATGGGAAAGAATAATTAAATAAAGGAAAAGATAACTATATCTTTTGCCATCCTTGAATTTCTGCTGGAATTAATGCTCATTTAACTGAATATACATGGTTAGCCTAACACCATAGCATCCACACAAAATGCAGGAAGCATTCCCTTGCATATCTCAGCAAATACATAAGCAATTTCTATCTTGGTCAACATTACCTTAAATACTCCCAAGTATTCATTCTAAATAAGTAATTGTATATATATGAGAAATTTCTGTATAGAACGCCATGAATACATGCTTACTAACCACATCAAATTCAAGTCTGATTGGTGTCATATAATTTTTCACTGAATTGCCATTCCATATGTTACTAATGTCGCTACCATTCTGTCATCTCTGCTAAACAAAAGAAAGGTCTAGAAATTATATGGACGAACACTTGATCCACCGCAATCCATTATGCAGACAACCGTTACAACCCATTTAAATATGCTTGAATTTAGTATGTGGTCAACTAACAATGATTATTTTAAATACTCTTCATATTGGCAAGCCGCGGCTTGGATGGACATTGGTACCATCCGTATAATTCATCCAAGCAGTACCTAGTGACTTTCGTCACAATCAAGTACTTGTCAAAGCCCCTTTAAGCAACAACAAAGATAATTCTGAGCATACCAACTTGTGGAATGTAGCAATGTAGAAGTAACTCGCCAATTCTGCCTACTCCCGGCGAAAATCACTCCCTTGTTCCCACCCCATGGAGCATGTAGCATATATGTAACTCCTTGTTCACTCTCCTTCAATGTAATAATAACTCACTAATTTATGGTTTATTTAGATAAGCATGTAGCATGCTCCAAAAATATGATAATTCTTGTCCAAATCAAAAATTTATAGCATAGATACCTATCTAGTGCGATGCAATAAAAATATATTAGTGCTTGTGTTTCCATTACCAATGTTAAAATCTTTGGCAATGTTACTCTGAATTAGCATATAGTTACGGAATTCATGACATATATTTTGCAGATCATGTCCCATCCAAGCAACTTGTTCACCCTAACATATCAGTATCGATAATCTAAAGGAATTGTCATGGTGAAATGATAAAGCAACTCAATTTATATTTATAAATAAACCGGTAATATAACTTGTTCACACTCGAAGAAACTTCTCATGGAAATTAACACAAGCTATATATGTGGTATGTTGCTTGTTTGCTCTCATATATAACTACTTGATAAATGCACAAGCAGGACATTTACCTGCTCATCATGTGAAAATCTGCAAGAAGCTTCGCGACTGCACTTGCCTTTCTACAAAGCATAGCAAACACCACGGCCCTGGACAGCTACCTCATCTTCAATCTAAATCTGCAAGAACCCCAACCAGTGTTTGCATTTCTATGAAATATAACCATGAACACCAGAATTAGTCGACAATCATGATGGTTCAGGGGAAGTACTTAGGGATGTTACTGATAAACTATAAGACTTGTGAATGATACAAACATGAAAACATTTTTAGTGCATGTGAAATCAAGCAACTCACCGAGTACCATTTGCAAGCTCTAGAACGTCAGTCACTGTAACTGAATTCAAAATGGCATATCCTGTCGAACTCGAGTTCAACCATTTACCAGTAAGATCATGATAAGTAATCTCGTATATCACCTCAATATTCAGTTACATCTAGATCTAGATTCAGGCCAAACAAACGGGACAATATAATGTGATCACTGATAGGGAATCCATATATGTACATATTAGGTTTCAGTCAAAACATAGATCACACTCATCTTTAATGAGCAAAACTGTGAGCAGATTCCAAATCCACCTGAAACGACAATGCAATCATTTGATACATCAACTCATAATTTTTCTAATGTGTAATTATATGAATCCCCGTCAACGACACCTTATTGGCCTTTCCCCAACTTATTAGAAATTATTCTTCATCAAACTTCACAAACTGTTGGACTGAATTAATCAATCAGTAAGGATGTAAGCACCAGGAAGCAGGCTGTAGGTATATGGGAACTAGAAGTAAATAAACAAAAAATCGCTATGATGTTGAACAAAATCGCCAAATTAGTTCAATAAGGTCTGGAGACGTACTTGAGGACGTCACGCTGAATGTTCATGTGGGTGAAACAGGCCTCCTCGGCGACCTCTCCGAGTGATCCATGGGCACCGCGGCTGCCTCGGCATGGTCGGCCAACATCGCGTCGGTGTGTCCCCTTGCCACCACCAGCCTGTTTCCGATGGCCATGGATTCCCTCATGCTGCAGTGCCCAGTCAACCAGCCACAAGTGCACATGCAGCGCCGGTCCTGGAGTTTCGGAGGCCCCAGGGCGAACTCAAATGAATGGGCCCAGCGAAGACATTGGAGGAAAATTTTGATTCCTTACATTGATAAAAACATTTATTTGCAATCCAATGAACTTATCTGTTCGTTTCCTCTTTCTTCTTTTTTGGGAACCAGATAAATGTTTTTTGGGCAACATGTTTGCAAGAAAAGGAACAAAGGGGCCTGAAGGTTGCTGTTCAAATCAGTGAGAATCTATGTTCTTCGGCTATCCAAATCTAATCATCAAGGAAACTAGAAGTCGAGGAGCAAGTCGGCAACACATGAACTCCACTCCAAGTCTCCAACGCCGCTATACTGTTGTAAAAGGAAGAATATAGATTAATCACTAGCTAGATTAAGATTGAGGGCGAAGAAAAGAGAAATTTCTCTAGATACTTACCTTTCTTTCCTGCAAGCATCCGGCGGCGGCCCGATCTGCGAGGCGAGCGAGAAAACGAGCCGGCGTGGAGACTGATGAGGAATCACCGCCTCGCCACTGTGCGTGCGTACCTTTTTTTTCTTTGAGACAATCTTGCTAAGCTTTATTGAACTTCCAGAATGTTTACAGGTATGAAATGAATTTCCCCCGGTTGGCCTAACCAGTAAAGCATACATAGCAAGACTATGAGCCTCGAGACCTGCACTATAGCTCCATGAGTCGCTCATGAATTGTGTTCGATATCCTTCACCACCTTCAGGCAATCCGATGCAATTTGAATCTGCCTAACATAGAGATCCTCTGTGCGTGCGTACCTTCTTCAGGCCTCTTGGCAATTGGGCTTCTGTTGGAAGTTGGATGATGGGCCTCTCAGCCTACAGACTTTTTCTTTTCTATTTTCATTCATGAATTCATCAGGGCCTTATATCATAACACTGCAGCACAGGTCGGGGCCCCTAGTTTGGCTGGGCCCCGGGCCGTCGCCCCTGCTGCCCTGGCCCAGGGCCGGCCCTGTGCACATGCACAGTACAACCAGATGACCTGCCACAGATCCCATAGCCAGCGCATCCACCGCGGGTTACTGTCAGCCGCTACTAACCAACGAGCACCGTTCTAGGCTCCCTCGACCAGCCTTGTTGCTCTGCAGAGGGGAGGACGGGAAGGGGCTTACTGCCTGCTAGAGCTGCATCTAGGGAGGGTTCAGGGACCGCCGTCGCATCCCAATGTTGCAGTCGCCTTGGGAAAAAGAATAGGTCAGTCGGGCAAGGTGAGAGAACAGAGCATGGTGTTCCTCCGATCTTCTTCTGATTGATCAGAGCTCGGCTCGGCATGCATATGAACCAACGAGGGAAGGTGGTGACAGACGAGATATCGGCGGAGATTAGGAGGAGGAGATGGGGGCTGCACTTTGCACGGTGTCGTGGAATTAACACGTCAGATGTCCTTAGTGCGAGGACTTAGTCGTGAGGCCAACACATCTATGTGGTAGCTTGAGAGGGGTTGAGTGGGGCGAGAGACGCAGGGCGGATCAACACGCAAGACAAGGGTTTAGACAGCTTCGGGTCCCGGGAAACATCATCCGGTAAAAACCCTACATGCTGTTTGAGGCTAGATCTCATTACCATCACGAGGGAGTCGCCGTAAACCGGCTCTCCTCTAGTTGTGTCTAGCCCTAGAGATTGTTTCGTGTTCCCTCTTTGGGGATCCCTGCCCCTCCTTATATAAGTTAGAGGGGCGGGTTACATGTGGAGTCCTCTTAGGATTAGGACTAGTCTCCCTTCTAATACAAACCGGATACAAGTCCGGGTCTTCCTTGTAAAGTAAATATTCCTCACGCCTTTCCTCTTAAACCGGCCCACCACTAACATAAACCGGCCTTCTGGGCCATGGGCCTTGTCATCCGTCTGTCCCGCCCGCCGGGTTACCAGTGAGTCATAATGTTCAGGTAGGTTGCTTGTAAACCGTCTGGTCAGGGCGGGTCACCAACGAATCGCCAAGTGTAAACCGGGTCTCAAGTAAACCGCCAAGTCCGGTCGGGTCATAATTTCTGGCCAGTTCATACCGCGGGGTATATCCTCGACACACGACGAGCGGACATGGGAGACAGTCAAATGCGAGGGGGTAGCGGCGGGCAAACCCTCCTCCACCAGCCCCTGTCCTCCTCCCCCGCCAGCCTCCTTCTTCGCCTGTAGTGATAAGCGCCGCCGCGATCCAGAGGTCAATTCCATCGGCGTGGTAACTCCTTTCCACGGTATGGGGGTGGGGTTAGGAGAGTTCTCGCGTGGGGGAGTGGAGAGGTAGAGCTGCTCCTGCCGCCGCTCTCGAAGAAGAGGCTAGTCCGGTGGAGCAGTAGGGGCAGCGACGGCGGTGGCGGAGTGGGATACGAGGGAAAGAGAAAACACAACGGAAGAGGGTGGATCAAGAGGAGGGGCGAGAGGAGCGTGCGTCGAGGGGACAAGAGGAGCGTAGGTTTTTTAGTGTGGGGGGAGGACAAAAAAAACGGACGAAAATGGTGGGATGAAAATAAACCCGGAACGGAGACTACCAACTGAGACATTAGGAGTAGAGATGCTCTACAGGTATCTCTGAAGGTGTTTGTTGAGTTGGCATAGATCGAGATTATGATTTGTCACTCCGAGTATCGGAGAGGTATCTCTGGGCCCTCTCGGTAATACACATCATAAGCTTGCAAGCAAACGACTAAGGAGTTAGTCACGAGGTGATGTATTACGAAACGACTAAAGAGACTTGCTGATAACCAGATTGAACTAGGTATGAAGATACCGACAATCGAATCTCGGGCAAGTAACATATCGATGGACAAAGGGAATTATGTATGTTGTCATAATGGTTTGACCGATAAAGATCTTCGTAGAATATGTAGGAGCCAATATAGGCATCCATGTTCCACTATTGGTTATTGACCGGAGTGGTGTCTCGGTCATCTCTACATAGTTCTCGAACCCGTAGCGTCCACACGCTTAACGTTCGATGACGATATAGTATTATATGAGTTATGTGATTTGGTGACCAAATATTGTTCGGAGTCCCATATGAGATCACGGACATGACGAGGAGTCTCGAAATGGTCGAGAGGTAAAGATTGATATATAGGACAATAGTATTCAGACATTGGAAGTGTTCCGGGTACATATCGGGTCACCGGAAGGGGTTCCGGGCACCCCCGGCAAAAGATATGGGCCTTATGGGCCAAAAGGGGAAATGCACCAGCCACAAGGGGCTGGTGCGCCACTCATATGGGTCGCCCTAGGAGGAGAAGGAAAGTGTGGAATAGGACTCCCCCTTCCTTCCCTCCCCCCCCCCTCTTTCCTCCCCCTCCGACAAACATGGCGGGGGGATGTTGTAACATCCCCAAAATTGGGTTATCAATTTTTGTGTTGTTGTTCCTTCCTGGCACTCATTTTCAAAATCTTTCTCCTGAGTTTTGCTGATGACTCTGAGACTTCTTGTCATTTCCAACCTTTCAAAACTTGCTCATGTCTTTTTCAGTGGGCAAGACCCAAGTTGCATCATCTTAAACCCTCCCAAACCCTAATTCCAATTTTTTGGAATTTGAATGTGGCATTTGTGATTACAAAGGAGACATCATTTTCCTTGATCTGTTGATCATCCCATCTATTCCCAGAGACCCTCCTATCCTTTTAAACCTTGGATATGCAAAAATATTGCCAAGTCCCATGCAATATTTTTGAAATGTGATTTATTCCTTTTTCTACCTTTCTGAGGAATAAAATCCAAAAGCATATCTAGTCATCTCCTAAATTCATGTGAGTTGGTGGAGTTGATATTTATGCCAAATCTAAGCTCTGGCAATTATATTGGCCATAATCAAATAAGGAAAATTACCTTTTCTTATTTTATGCCAATATTGCATTTCTGCCCTTTTCTAAAGGAACTACTATTTTTATAGCAGAGACAATTCCCAATTAAATTGTGGAGCTTGTCCTTGCTATATAATCACTAGTTGCATTATCATCTCATGTTCCACAGATCAAAAATTGGGCACATGATCCAATGCAAGTTTCTGCCTTCTTTGAAATTTTGCAAAGGAAGTGCTTTATTCCTAATTCCATTTGAGCTGCAAATTGGCAGGGTGATTAACCTTGATAAATCACCCATGGATACCAAAGATAATCTCAATCCATTCATCCTAGCTCCCTGCACAATTTTTCAAAGTTTCTGACCAGATTCTAACTTTGTGAAGGAAGTACCTTCATGGAGTTTCCAAATGGGATGAAACTTTGCCATCCTCTCAAGTATCCCAAATCATTAGCCTCCACCCAAATTTAGATCATTTAATTGAGCTATGTTAGCACAGGAGCAATTCTTGATCTCTGTCCAAATTTTTAGTTTGTGAAGCAAGTATATTTTATCTTGCTCCATTATGGCTGAAAATATTCCCAAGCCTTCTACTATCCATATAACCCACCTACCCAAGAGTTTGTCTCATTTATGTAGCCAATATTTTCCTAGAATTTTCTCAAGTTTCTGGTCAAAAGTGATACTTGTGAAGCAAGTACCAATTTGGCAAGTCCATTTGGTATGATCTTTTTGCAGCATCTACATATGACCAAATCATGAGGAATTGCCAAGTGGAAGCTAAATCCAACACTCCTAGTGAGTGTTTCTTCCTCTTTTGTTTTTTGGACCAGATTTGGCAGTTGCACTGCAACTATGCTAAATACTTGTCCTAATGATCTCAAACTTCCCAGGACTATAGTCCTTGCTACCCTAAACCTCCCAGACATCAAGTTTTGTCCCTAAGCTCACTGTGTTGATCACCAAGATGTTGTCGAGCCTGTTTCCCTCTGCTCCCTACACTTCTGCCCGTTCCATCACCTCAGTTGTAATGAGCCTTGGAAGGACTCCACTGCTGACAAGGTTTGGCATGATGTAGGTGGCCAGAGCATGTTGAGCATGTTTCCCTCTGCTCCCTACACTTCTGCCCGTGCCATCACCTTAGTTGTAATGACCCTTGGAAGGACTCCACTACTGACAAGGTTTGGCACGATGCAGGTGGCCAGAGCGTGCAGTGCCCGTGGTGATCATGAGTGGTGCTAGCCAAATCGGGGGTCTAGTTGCTGTTGGCCACAGTAGAGCAACTCTGGCTGGCTCTGGCTCGTCCAAGCTTGTCAACCAGCTCAGCCTCATCGTCGCTGTGCGCCTGGAGCTTGTTCCCCCTTCGTTTGCTTCCTCGTTGAGCCGTCGCCGTCGCCGAACAGTGAGCGCCCGGGTGCATCGTCGCCTTCCTCGCTCCTGTCCGTTTCCCCCTCTTGTCCGCGAGCGTCCCTCGTCTCCGTGACCTCCTGGCACTCGTCCGCGTCCCCCTCGTCGCCTTCCCGCTGTTCCCCGTGACCCTTGGCCGCGCGTGCGCATCGGCGGCGCACGGACACGTAGCCGAGTCATGTGTCGCCTCGCCCTCCCTCTAGAACTCTTCCCCGGGGCTATTTAAGCAGCCCTCGAGCTCTCTCGCAGCTCACAACCCCTCCCAAGCCTCTTCCCCGAGCTCCCGAGCCTCTCCTCGCCCACCATTGCCGCCATAGCCGCCGCCTCGGTCCTCCTAAATTGAAGCGACCCAAGTCACCCCACCTCTCCCTGACCGCACCCACGTCTTCCTCGTGCTCCGGTGATCCTCCCCAACCCCTTACCTCGTCGCCGGATTACCTAAAGCCACCGCCCCCAAGATCCTGTGTCGCCGCCGCGGAGCCCTCTGCTCCAATGGCCGTCGCGGCTGTGATCCTCCCCGGTGTTTTTTCCCTCGGGATGGATGCGGCATCCCTCCTCGAGTCATCCGCCGTCTTTGCCCTGGACAGAGGTGGCCCGAGCCGGCCGGTCCATCACCGGCGATGCGCCTGGCCTCGACTGCTCTGTGTCGCGTCGGGAGAGAGGAAGCAGGAGGAGAAAAGGAGAGAGAAGACCACGCGGGCCCCACCTAGCAGCGACCCAGGGTGTTGACCCGGTCCTGCCAGCATGGATAAGTTGATGGGCCCCACCCCTCACGCGACCCCACCTTCCATTGACCATAGCTACCCAGTCAGCCCCAGCCCGCCGAAATGCCTAGATTGTGAACGTTTACTGTTTAGTGCATTTTCTGCCTAAAAAGTGAACGGCCACAACTTTGCAACCGTAACTCCGATTGAGGTGAATCCAACACCCACGTTTTTGTCTTGTCGAGCCCGTTCCATTCCGATCATTTTCACTATGGTTTGACATATTGAAAATGACCACTTTGCCCTTGCCCGTAATCAGCCCCCCTTCGAGAGAGAACTGTTCCCGGCAACTGTTTCCACGATCGTTTCACACTTCTTCTCGAAGTATTTGTCGACCCCAGGCAAGCCAACCTCTTATCATGAGCCCCGAACTTGCATGTTGACTTTGCTCGCACCTTGTGTGTGTGTGTTTAGTTGCAGTAGTTTCTTGTCTATTCCGGTTGCTGTTATTTTTTTTGACTGGGAACTGTAGGGGAAACCCCCACAGCATATCAAAACTTTATTGATAAAGAGAGCACAATTACAAGTGCAGTTAGAGATTACAAGAGGTAATCAAACTAAGAAAAGTCAAGTAAGGTAAGAAACAAGTTAGAAAAACAAGAAAAAGGCCTCAAGGTGGCAAGAAGGAGATCCATCTAAGTAGATCATCCTTATAAGAAGCTTTCACTCTGTATTGCATTAATGTAATATCATGGATGAATGCACTTCTCCATTTATTGAATCCAGCTCTCTCATGCCTGAAGACCTTAGCATTTCTAATAATCCAGATATTCCAGCAAGCAATAAATACCACTTCAATGAAGAAGGGTTTCCTGAAGCTCCTGCTAGCATTGCTAACCACAGCAGACATGAGGTCCCCAGAGGACCAATCAATCTGCGGGTAGTTCCAAACTCTGATACTAAAATTGCAATTAAAGAACAGATGATCTCTTGTTTCCCTAGCTTGCACAGGGCAAAGCACACAATTAACTCCATCCTCCAAATGCCAATGCCTCCTTTCCACCTGTTATTTTAGTCGTGATATATGTTTTTGGTAGCTGTCATGCATGCTTATGCTTTCGTAAAATAGTTGACATGCTATTTTGATGTTGTTACTAATAATATCATGCCTCTGTCTAGTTTAGTTTCATGTTAGTAGTATCGGTGTTATGATATTCTGTTACACTGTTAAGTTTGCTAGTACTTGGTATTGCCATGTTTCGCATGCTATCATTATTCTTCTGAAATGCTTGATGTTTTGTTACTGCATCGGTATGTTGCATGTTAGTCATTGCATTCATGTTAATAATGCTCGCATGATGATTGATGATGGAGAAGTTAATAATATGACTTAATAACAAACTTCCTCCGTCATCACTAGGATATCATAGTGCCACCCAATTCGAGCTTTCTCCAGTGCAACCACATTTACCTTATGGGAAGGTCTTGATTCAGTCCTTTGTCGTGGCTCTCACCGGTGCCTCCCGCGAGGGAAGGTTATGGGCACCCGCTACCCTAATCAGGTAGGCAGACATAACCTTGTGTGCTCGTTTTTGTTTTTATGGTACCTTGTCCCCGTTTGGGACCATTTTGCCACGATGGTGGTCGTTGGTGTCTTTGGTAGACACGGGGCCACCCAAGACCTAGCCCTGAGAGGGAGTTGGTCGAAGTGGCCGGGGAGAGTGCATGACAAAGGGAGGGTTTCGTCGGAATGCTTTGGTCCACCCGAATGGGAATGCGAGGCTAGGTGTTCCGTAGTGTGGGTAAAGTGTGCTACCTCTGTAGAGTGTATTCAATCCATCGATAGCCGCGTCCTCGGTCATGGGCAAAAGTTCGTAGTAGGTCACACTATCAGGTCTCAGTCGAAATGGAGGATAAATCTGCTAATAATTAATGTGATAACTAAGATGTGATAAATCTTGTGATGACTTGGACTATGAGAAAATCGTGAGAAGTCACGATGATGTGTTGATATGACCCCGAGACGAGGTCTCGGTAAGTCATGCTTGTGCTCCGAGGAGCCGTGGCAGAGTAAGTGATTGTTGCATAAGGTTAATACAACATGTCTTCACAGGAGGTAACTCGTAGTTTATTTTCAGCATAGTTTCCTGATGCCATGCCATGTTTTGATATGCTATGCTTTGTTGTTGCTTTGCTAGAAGTAAATTTGACATGCCATGCTAGTAGATGCTATAATGTTGTCCATGCTTAGTTTGATTTATGATTCTAGTTAATATCATGCCATGCTTAGAAGTTGTGTTGACGTAGACTGTTGCATATGCTTGGTTCTTGCTTTGTCATCTGTTTGTTTGGATGCTATGTATTTAGTTGTCTTGCAAGTACATTAAATGTACTGACCTGGCATGTCATGCCAGTTTTGTAGGTCGTGCTCGAATTGTTCGCTGGTTCCGTCGTGCTAGGCCGTAATCTTGCCAGTCCTGTGAGTTATGGAGTCTAGCCAGAGTGAGACGCTGCCAAACCAAGACTTCTGCCGCCATTTAAATAGACTTCCGCTGCCATCCGTATAGCCTTAGGGCTATGCCAGATAATTGTATTCATCAATGATGTAATCATATACACGTGTATTTGATGAATATTATTGTGCCTGGAATGCTGTATCATGGACCTGTCGTGCGTCAGGCGTAATCCTGGGCTGACGTGTGAAGGCCCCCTGCTCCATGCGGATCGGGGTGCCACAGGCGCGGCCAAGGGCAGGAGCCCAAGTAGGATTCGGACCTACTTGGGGTGCCCCTTGGCCTCTCCCCTCTTCCTTCCACCTATATATATATGAGGAGGGGGGTGCCTAGCACATACCATACAATTTCCTAGCCGTATGCGGCGCCCCCCTCCACCGTTTACACCCCTGGTCATATTTTCGTAGTGCTTAGGTGAAGCCCTGTGGAGATCACTTCACCATCACCGTCACCAAGCCGTCGTGCTCGTGGAACTCATCTACTACCTCTACGTCTTGCTGGATCAAGAAGGCGAGGGACGTCACTGAGCTGAACGTGTGCAGAACGTGGAGGTGTCGTGCGTTTGGTACTTGATCGGTTGAAGCACGAAGAAGTTCGACTACATCAACCGCGTTGTGAAACGCTTCCGGTTATGGTCTACGAGGGTACGTAGACACACTCTCCCCCCTCGTTGCTATGCATCTCCATGGATAGATCATTGCGTGTGCGTGGAATTTGTTTTGTCTTCCATGCAATGATTCCCAACAATACACACTTGATATCAATGTATTAGATGCATGCATCTCACGTGCTGAGTTTTTAAAATACATAGTGCATCTATTGCATGTCTAGCTTCACGTCGGCAGCTTAGTCATGGGGCAACAGGGAGGAGGAGGAACTGGTTAAGTTGCAGTCAACGAATCTATAGTGTGTCATAATTAAGAGCACAAATATCAGCATAGATATCAAACATGTAGCAACATATATAGCAAAAATGATGATCTATATCAACTTAGATACCAAACATAGTACATGGCAACATATCACAACATTACCACATATCAAACATAGTCATGACAAAAAAGAGAGCCTTGGTGCTCATATTTGCTACCGGAGCAGCATTTTGGGTTCATTTTTCGGTTATGTGGATGGAAAAAACTCTCGTCGCATAGCCTTCGTCATCCTGGACCAATCTGGGTGGAATCTTTTGAAGGTAGGTGAATCCACCATGTCAATGTGTAGTCATGGAAGTGTCTTGTGGCGTGCATCACTTGATCTTCAAGGAGACTCGATGGAGTTTGAGGTAGTCATCCCTTCTTCGCTCCCACTTGAGATACTCTTCGGGGGTCATGAGTCCCATAGAATGATATCTCATATTTGTTGTCAAAGTCAAAGTATCTCATGAAAGTAGTGTACTTAAGATTGGGAAGCTAGTCTTGTCCATAGTCTTGAGAGTCTTGTCAATGAGTTCGATGGTGGTTCTTATCGTTGCACCTTCTTGATGTACAAGTACTTGATTTATTGTGTTTGTTAGCGAAGTCGCCATGTCCACTGTCATCCCTATTTCTTGTGTGGTACTCTCTCCTAGAGTGATGGTGATGAAGTTTTTGAGACTTTGCCACAAGGTCCTCCACAAGTGCTCCGCTCTCCCTATACATGTAGGCACAAGTGCAAATAGTGAGTGGCTAAAGGGAAAGAACAATATCAAGTTACCTTCTCCGCTCCTTGGATGAAAAGATCGAAGATAAACAATGTGTACCAGTAAAGAAAAAAATGTGTTGATAAGTGTTACCCAACACACACCTACAAACTCACAACAAGGCTATATGTGGAGCTCGGTAAGGTTAGATTAGTGGATCAAAATCAAGCAATAAGTGGATCAAGATATTGAAATGATTGGGAAAATCCAAATGAGTTGATAGCAATGCAAGTTGATCTCAATGTACAAGGAAACAATAGGAACACATGCTCAAAGATAATGGGGCTTGTGCAACCTAAGGAATGAGCAAAAACAATTGTCCTAATTGAGGGAGTCCTGGATTAGGGGGTCCTCGGACAGCCAGACTGTTGGACTATGAAGATACAAGATTGAAGACTTCGTCCCGTGTCCGGGTGGGACTCTCCTTTGCGTGGAAGGCAAGCTTGGCAATTCGGATATGTAGATTTCCTTCTCTGTAACCGACTCTGTGTAACCCTAGCCCCCTCCGGTGTCTATATAAACCAGAGGGTTTAGTCTATAGAACAACAATCATAATCATAGGCTAGCTTCTAGGGTTCCTCTACGATCTCATGGTAGATCAACTCTTGTAATACTCATATCATCAAGATCAATCAAGCAGGAAGTAGGGTATTACCTCCATAGAGAGGGCCCGAACCTGGGTAAACATTGTGTCCCCCGCCTCCTGTTACCATTAGCCTTAGACGCACAGTTTGGGACCCCCTACCCGAGATCCGCCGGTTTTGACACCGACATTGGTGCTTTCACTGAGAGTTCCACTGTGTACTCACGGTAAGGCTTGATGGCTCCTTCAATCATCCACAACGATGCGATCCAGGGTGAGATTTTCCTCCCCGGACAGATCTTCGTATTCGGCGGCTTTGCACTGCGGGCCAACTAGCTTGGCCACCTGGAGCAGATCGATAGCTACGCCCCTGGCCATCAGGTCAGGTTTGGAAGCCTGAACTACATTGCCGATATGTGCGGAGACTTGATCTTCGACAGATTCGAGCCCATGTCAGGTGCGCCGTACAGTCACGATGAGCATGACTTAGATCTTCCATCAGACGGTGTTCAGGAGATCACATCTACAGCTCCCTGGCTTTAAATCCGGAGAAAATTGTGCCATCCGAGGATGGGTGGATGGACCCCGCCATGGAGGTCGCACACTCAGCGGCGATAGAGCCGAACACAGATCCCACTCCCAAGGAGATCTGCGTAATCGGACCCTCGGACTCGTCTCCGGCCATAGGATCCGAACCGCGTGCATCCGTGCCCATCGGACCTGATTGGGCACCGATCATGGAGTTTACCTCTATGGATATCTTTCAGCACTCGCCCTTGGGTGACGTGCTAAACTCATTAAAATCTCTCTCCCTGTCAGGAGAGTCTTGGCCAAACTATGTCTTGCTCGAGTGGGAAGCGGACGACAAAGAAATTCGTTTCCCACCCACCATCCACTTCATAGCCACTGTCGATGACTTAACCGACATGCTTGATTTCGACTCCGAAGACATCGACGGTATGGACGACGACACCGGAGAAGAACAACTGGACAGCCACCTCATCATATGGTATATATATATGGTGGACACACCCAAAGAAAGCAATGGCGATGAGGCAACAGAGGATAATTCCCGGCGTCAGCGGCGCCGCTCTAAGCCCCGACATAGCAAAAATAGTGATACCAGCACAAGAGACAATAGCACTCCGGATGATGCCGAAGACGAAAACAATCCCGCCCAGCCAAGCTTCGAGCAAGCCGGACGGGAGGATGGGAAAGCTAGCCCTGATAAACATGCAATGGATGGAGATTCAGAGGATGACAACTACATGCCCCTCTCCGAAGACGAGGTGAGCCTCGGCGACGAAGAATTCATCGTTCCGGAGGATCCCATCGAGCAGGAGCTCTTCAAGCGCCGGCTTATAGCCACTGCAAAAAGCCTGAAGAATAAGCAGCAGCAGCTTCAAGCTGATCAAGATCTGCTAACTGATAGATGGACTGAGGTCCTGGAAGCCGAGGAATACGGACTCGAGTGCCCAACCAAAAGTTACCCAAAGCGCAGGTTGTTACCTTAATTCAAGGAGGAGGCACTAGAGCCTACACTACCAGCGCAGGATGCGGCTGACTGGCCGCCTCATGGCCGAGATAAAGCGGTGTATCAGCCCGAACACCAGCCCACACCCTGTCGCCAAACAAATAAAAACACGAAGGCCCGGGGCTACATGCATGACCGGCGAGACGAATTGGAAAACAACATAGGATAGTCAAGATTGATCTACGGATCACGGGGGCACGCCCCAACGCGTGACGATGACTGCCACGCCGGATATACTAAATACAAATCCGGCCGGGCCAAATACAACAGACCAGACTCATTTGAACTGCGTCGTGATGTAGCACGGCATAGAGGCGACGCACGCCCCCTATGCTTCACTGACGAAGTAATGGAGCATGAATTCCCAGCAGGGTTCAAGCCCGTGAATATCGAACCCTACGATGGGACTACAGACCCCACGGTATGGATAGAAGATTTTCTTCTCCACATTCACATGCCATCAAGTACCTCCCACTAAAACTCAAGGGACCGGCTCAGCATTGGCTGAATAGTTTGCCGGCAAACTCCATTGGAATTTGGGAGAACCTGGAAGACGCATTCCTGGATAACTTCCAGGGCACTTATGTGCGACCACCGGATGCTGATGATTTAAGTCACATAACCCAATAGCCCAGAGAGTCAGCCAGGAAATTCCGGACTCAATTCCTAACTAAAAAGAACCAAATTGTCGACTGTCCGGATGCCGAAGCCCTAGCGGCCTTTAAGCATAACATCCGTGATGAGTGGCTTGCCCGACACCTCGGCCAAGAGAAGCCAAAGTCCATGGCTGCCCTCACGACACTCATGACCCGCTTTTGTGCGACCGAGGATAGCTGGCTGGCTCGTAGCAACAGCACATCAAGAAATCCTGGCACCTCAGACGCCAGAGATAGCAACAGCAAGCCCAGACGCAATAGACACAAGCGTCGCAATAATGGCGATAACACCGAAGACACGGCCGTCAATGCCGGATTCAGTGGCTCTAAGTCCGGTCAACGGAAAAAGGCATTCAAAAGAAACAATCTGGGCCCGTCCAGTCTAGACCGTGTACTCGACCGTCCATGCCAAATTCATGGCACCCCAGGAACACCAGCCAATCACACCAACAGAGAATGTTAGGTCTTCAAACAAGCCGACAGGTCAGGTGCTGAAAACAAGGAGAATGGGTCTCAAAGCGAGGACGACGACGAGGAGCCCCGGCCACCGAACACAGGAGGGCAAAAGAAATTTCCCCCACAAATCAAAACGGTGAACATCATAAATGCCACCCACATTCCCAAGCTGGAACGGATGTGCACTCTTAGGGATGTCGATGCAACAGAGCCAGTCGCCCCAAAATATAACCTATGGCCGATCACCTTTGACCGTACAGATCGTCCGGCCAATACCAGTCACGGCAATTCAGCCGCACTAGTCCTTGACCCAATAATTGACGGATTCCACCTCACACAAGTCCTTATGGACGGAGGCAGCAGTCCAAACCTGATGTATCAGGACACAGTGTGCAAGATGGGTATCGATCCTTCAATGATCAAGCCCACTAAAACCACCTTTAAAGGTGTTATACCAGGTGTGGAGGCCCGTTGTATAGGCTCCATCACTCTGGAGGTAGTCTTCGGATCACCGAACAACTACCGCAACAAAGAATTAATCTTTGACATCGTCCCTTTTCGCAGCAACTATCATGCATTGCTCGAACGAATCGCGTTTGCTCAATTCAACACGGTGCCACATTATGCCTACCTTAAGCTCAAGATGCCCAGTCAGTGCGGCGTCATAACAGTTAATGGCAAGGCCGAACGCTCCCTTCGTGCCGAAGAATTCACCGCCGTCTTTAGAGTAGAAGCACAGAGTGGCATCTTTCAATCGAACATTGAGTCGACAGCCAAGCTTCCAGACACCATCAAAGGAGTCTGAACTACTTCGCGGCAGGATAGCCCAGCTCGTCAAGAGCTCAATTAATACTCTGGTACGGAGGCAAATCTAGGATAGGCCACACAATACGGATTAACCGCTCCGTGGCACACAAACGTTTTTTGCATTTTCTTTGCAGGTCCACTTTTGTGTAGGCCATGACTGGCAGCATGGCGACCAAACCCGTGAGGGGACGAATATACCAAGGAGAGAACCAGCTTGAGCATGCAAGGGAATCCTTAGATATACCCCTCGATGACCATCTGATTACAACCCGGATCCGCGCACAGCCTCCCCCGCCTGATCTCAACAGGTTCTGAAGTCATATTTCTTTTTATCACATTACTTGTACTCATACGCATCGACGTATTATTCAATTACAACATGTGGCTTTATATAACGCTTATTTGCTGTTGTTTCTTATTGACACTCTTTGTCAAATGGCATCCGTACACTACGATATGCCTTAGTATTCCAGGGGCCTCGTTGCACCCATAATACGGCAACAAAGTCCAAACACCTTCACGATCGTTCGGCACCCCGAACTTATAGCATTATATGCATCAACTTCGAATCATGTCTTGGGTCAATAGTTGGGTTGCCTGACTCCTGTGCTTGCTACCCTACGTTCCGCTATATCGGCTAGGGTAGTAAAGGGAGAACTACTACGATTGCGTCCCGGTTCTTCCGGACGAGTGCCTTAGTAGAGAAAGCCAAAAACGGACTGTCATGATACGGCGAGAGCTGGTCAGCTGCTTGAGAGGTTACAAAATCTTTAAGGATTTCTTCCGCATTATGCGATAACTAATGCAGTGTGCGATGGATCGGTTTTTCTTCCGATCAGGTGCTTATAGAGCCCCTAGTGCGATCTTCCGAACACGAGGGGCTGCGCCTACCTTTCTTTTGTCAAACTCCTATGGCTAAGTGAGAGTGATAAAGCCTTATAGTCTGATTGCCTGGTTCGTTGCATTCAACACCTCCTTCAAGGACCCAAAACTGGGGTAAAGAGTGCTCAGGTTTATCCCGAACACCCTCGTACTTCCTACATGGGGGCAGAAGCCAACGACTGGCCAACTCTCAGGATTAATATATAAAACGGCCGCACAGGAGGTAAAACTTTCAAATAATAGGCACTCAATAATAGAAACGGCCTTGTTTAAACATTACATAGGACAACATGAATGTATTCATCGGAATATAATGTCCTTGGCGCATTGCTCCGCCACAAGGCGGGATCCTTTCAGGACACTATCATAATATAACTCGGGCTTGCGGTGCT
This sequence comes from Triticum aestivum, assembly GCF_018294505.1. Taxonomy (NCBI): domain Eukaryota; kingdom Viridiplantae; phylum Streptophyta; class Magnoliopsida; order Poales; family Poaceae; genus Triticum; species Triticum aestivum. The sequence continues at coordinate 527,364,525 of NC_057810.1, read as the reverse complement.
CCTTCCCCTCCGGCGGTCCTTCGGTCATCAGATTTTCAGCATCCATCTTCGCCCAGTGCACCTTTGTGCGGGCGAACGCCATTCGCGCACCCTCCATATAGACCGACCACTTGATGACTTCAAGTCGAGGGCAGGCACTCACAAGCCCCTTCACGATCCCAAAGTAGCTGTTGGGAATAGGCTCAGTAGGCCATAACCGGATAATTAAATCCTTTATGGCTAGTTTAGCCGCCTTACGCAGTTCGATTAGGTGCTTCAGTTGATCGGCAAAAGGCACGGGATACTCTGGCGCCAGATACTGCGACCAGAAGAGCTTCTCCGCAGTGCTCCTTTCTTCGGCTCGATAGAATTGTGCGGCATCAGATATGCTGCATGGCAGCTTCGCAAATACCCGTGGAGAAATCCGAATTCAAATTAGTAACGTGATTTTCTCTTCAAATACTTGTTTTGCATAGAAAAAGCCTTACCCGCCGCGATCTTCCTCGCCTCCTGGATTTCCTGCTGGACGCCTTGGACTTCCTCCCGGGCATCATGTGCGGCTGGATGAGCCTTGGTGAGTTCGGATTCTTTCTCCGTTAACCTCTGCTCCAAGGTCTCGCATTTCTTCACGGCCTCTTGGAGCTCTTGCTCAGCTTCAATAACCCTGGCCTCGTGCTTCTCACGAAGAGCCTGCTCTGCGGCTGTCTTCTTCTCGGCCTCGGCCACAGCCTTCTTAAGAGCCTTGACATCGGTCATCGCCCCTAGAGCACACCATGAAAATATTTTCATCATACTCAATTATTCATTCACGCTGAACGTGAACAAGGTTTTTGCATACCGTGGTTATCCTACAACTGCTTCTTTACTCGGCCGAGTTCTTCTTCAGCCCACTCCAGACTCTGCTTCAGTCCGGAGACTTCCGCAGTATGAGAGGCGGCAGTCGCTACAGACGCCTGCTTACAAAAAAGAGGGAGAGGTGCCATAAGGTGAGTCTCCTGCGAACATATATTTGATCATATGTCTGGTTCTTTCTTTCACCGAACAGTGTATCAGGGGCTACTACCTATACTATAACACTCTTTGAAACCTCACAAAACATACCTCAAAGCCCGTTATAAGGCTGACGCAGGCTTCATTCAGCCCACTCTCAGTGGACTGAATCTTCTCAATCACCACACCCATAAGGGTAGGGATGGCAGTTTTATCCATGGATCTGGATACCCATGGATACCCGACCCGGTTGCGCAAGGGTATGGAGCACATTTCTGCCCATGCGTCCGTGGATATGGATACCCACGAATAGACGGGTTGGGCATGGTTATAGTTTGTGCTCCATGGATATCCAATGGATACCCATATGACATGTGGGGCCATATGCCAGTGATAATAGAAAGAGCAAATCAATGGGAAATGGTAGGAAATATGCAACTTGTGCCATGAGCTTTATGCTGCAGAATCAACGTCTGGTATGTCACACTTAAGGAATCATCGTATTACTTGTTGCCTACTTATGCATGTAGCTTATGTTGTCATTGGTGAGTGAATGATGATGGGTTAATTTGATCTTTGGGAAGGCTTCATGCTGACTTTTCTATGCCCATGGAGCTCCATGGGTATGTGGGTATCTAGCGGGTTTGGGCATGGGCACAAGTTATGCCCATGGACAATTTGGTGCATGGGCAGAGGGTAGGAAGATGGGTCATGGGTTGGATTTAGACCAGCTCCACCCGCCCCAAACCTGACCCATTGCCATCCCTACATAAGGGCACAGTGTTCTTCAACGATGGAGGCGCTCTTTAGCGCCGCTGATAAGGTATCCGGCACCTCTGGTTGGGCCGAGGTTGCCGGTGGAACAGGCGCACCCCTTCCTGTCGAGGGAGCCTGCCTGCCTAATTTTGGAGACATATCGGTCTCCGGAATTGTGTCCGACTGGGGGCCGAATTCGAGATAGCCCCCGCCGTTGGTGTCCATGGGAGCCTTTTCTCCCATGTGTCTGAAGTTTGACCCCCTGGAGCCGCCTCGACGGTCTTTTCACCCCCTCCTTGGCCTGGGTCCCTCTGGGACGATGCCTCGGTGTCGCTCAATTGTTTTGGGGAGGGGGCCTTTGGGGGTGTCCCGCTGTTCATAGCATCCGAACCCAGAGAATCCTCCGATGAGGATTGTTTGGTGCGGGACCTTGCCGGACTGCAAAAAAGTGTGGCTCGGTGATTAAAACATCACATAATAGTGAGCCTGGATGCACAAGCGTGTTTAGATTTTATATACTCACGATTTCACCAGGGGCTGGACCCTGGGATCCCACTCCGGGCTGCTGTTGGTAGTGGTGCCGGATTCCTCCGGAAGGGGAGTTTTCCCTTCTTTGGCGACTCGGCCTCCAAGTGTGTGGAGGCCGTCCTTTTCTTTCTTCCCATCGCTGGGGGGGATTGGTTTTCCTCCTCTTCCTCGTCCTCCTTGGAGGAAGAGCGGGCATCGGACTCTTCGGATATTGTGTCCGAAGTGCCGCGACAACGAAGGCCACCCCTGTTCTCTTTGGCCTCCTTCTCGGCTTTCTTCTTCGGCGCCTTATAAGGCGCCGGGACCAGCATCTTCGTCAGAAGTGGGCCGGCTGGTTCTTCTAGCAGTGGGGCTGGATAGTAGATCCGCCCTGCCTTCTTCGTCCAGCCCTGGGAGGGTTGTGGAAAAACACATTAAGCATTTCCCTCGGATTATGCAGATAAAGTGTATGACTTGCCAACATACGAAAACTTACCGAACTCGCAGGTCAGGACAGTTGGTACCCGCGGTCCTCGGCTGAATCCGGCCATGATTTGCTGGACTTAAAGAGCACCTTCCAGGTGTCTTTGTGCGATGAGTCGAAAAGCCCTGATAGGGTCTGGTGCTTGGCCGGTTTGAATTCCCATAAATTGCAAGCCATGTGTTGACAAGGGGGAATCCGGCGAACTAACATCACCTGGACTACATTGACAAGTTTGATATTCTTGTCTTCCATACCCTTTACGCGCATCTGGAGTACCGACAACTCGTCGGGCGAAGACCAGTTCAGGCCCTTCTTGGGCCAGGACGTAAGCCAGAGTGGAGCTTCGGATCGGAATTCGGGAGTTGCGGCCCATATTTTGCCGCGAGGCTTAGTGACATAGAACCACTATCGTTGCCACCCTTTGACAGAATCATTGACGGTACCTAATGGCCATGTGACATTGGGCATCTTGCTCACCATGGCTCCTCCACACTCAGCGTGCTTTCCGCTCACTACCTTGGGCTTCACATTGAAAATCTTCAGCCATAAGCCGAAGTGTGGCGAGATGCGGAGAAAGGCCTTGCACACGACGATGAATGTCGAGATGTTGAGGAAGGAATTGGGGGATAGATCATGAAAACCGATCCCGTAGTAATACATAATGCCGCGAATGAATGGGTGGAGGGGAAACCCTAGCCCGCGGACAAAGTGAGGGAGGAATACAACCCTCTCGTGGGGTTCCGGAGTAGGGACAATCTGTCCCGCGGTCGGAAGGCGATGGCTGATTCTCTTGGCCAGGTACCCGGCTTCTCGAAGTTTTTTGATATCCTTCTTCCGGACGGTAGAGGCCATCCACTTGCCTCCTGCTCCAGATCCGGAAATTTTTGGAGGGCCTTTGTGGGCAGAGAATATGAACGCTTGGGCGCTGGAGCTCAAGTGAAAGAGAGTGGATGAGCAGAGGAAGGAGAAGGCGTGGGTGAAAAAGGGGAGTCCTTATCTCCTTATAAAGGCAGCAGGGATCCTGTGCCTCCCCACTTGCCCTAGAAACTCGCTTATCCCCCAAGCGCCATGATTAATGGCGCGGTTGGGTTACCCACACCCGTATTGATGAGAATCCCGTGATAAGGGGACATGATCTCTGCTTCGACAAGATGTGCCAATAAAACCGCCTCGCGAGATGTGCAGTAACAGGTTGAGAAAAATGGTTCGAATAATGACCGGGCCACGGCATGATGTCACGCTATGGAAAATTTGTTAGCAGGTTAAATTTGTGGAATATTATGCTCTCTACGGTGTTATGTGGAATTTGTTTTGTAGAGCTGGACACCATCCTTGTGTTCAAGATCTTCTATGGAGTATTCGGAGAAGGAACCCTCCTTGCAATCCCGAAGACAATCTGCGCCAGACTCATCGTCATTGAAGCATGGTTCAGGGGCTACTGAGGGAGTCCTGGATTAGGGGGTCCTTGGACAGCTAGACTATGTACTTATGCCAGACTGTTGGACTATGAAGATACAAGATTGAAGACTTCGTCCCGTGTCTGGGTGGGACTCTCCTTTGCGTGGAAGGAAAGCTTGGCAATTCGGATATGTAGATTCCTTCTCTGTAACCGACTCTATATAACTCTAGCCCCCTCCGGTGTCTATATAAACCGGAGGGTTTAGTCCGTAGAACAACAATCATAATCATAGGCTAGCTTCTAGGGTTTAGCCTCTACGATCTCGTGGTAGATCAACTCTTGTAATACTCATATCATCAAGATCAATCAAGCAGGAAGTAGGGTATTACCTCCATAGAGAGGGCCCGAACCTGGGTAAACATTGTGTCCCCCGCCTCCTGTTACCATTAGCCTTAGACGCACAGTTTGGGACCCCCTACCCGAGATCCGTCGGTTTTGACACCGACACTAATGAAGACTAAGCTTGTGTTGTACAAACACAAAGAGAGACGCTAGCTTTATTGCACATAGAGGGCAATTGATTTGTAACTAGGGAAGTATCCTTTGCACTTGTATCACTATTTCTCTTTCTCTTTTGCTTATAAGCTTTTGCTCATAATCTCCTTTCCTTTTTGTCTTTTTTTCCTTTTTCTTCCTTTTTCTTCCTTTCCCTTTTTCCTTATGCCAATACAAAACACTAACGATCACGAGATATGTCTAAAATGTACACAAGACACCAAGTGTTGTGCAAAGTAAATATCTTGATCTTACTATGTGATGCTCAAGATAGCAATGATGTATATGATGAAGATATCACTAAGGTGCTCAAGTGTACCCTGATAATACTGAAATAGCTAGCCTCAGTATGTAAAAGGTATTCACAAAGAATGGTAGGGTCAAAAGGGTTATCGCAAGGGAAGACAAAGCTCATGATGGAATGGATACCTTCGTCACACTTAACCTTTCATGAAGTTGTAAATGACCGGCCTTGCTTCCGATTGAAGGTGTCAAAAGATAAAGTGGTTGTTGTCTATGATGAAGACGTCAGTGATGTACTTGGTAGTTGTCTATGTAGGCGGTACCCAATGGTCACTCTAGTGATGCTTAGGTGATGAAGCAACGACACGAGTGCGATGGTTGACGGAGGTGTCCTAGTGAAGATGTAGTTCCTGAAGGAAATATGCCCTAGAGGCAATAATAAAGTTCTTATTTTAGATTTCCTTATTCATGATAAATGTTTATTATTCATGCTAGAATTGTATTAATCGGAAACTTGATACATGTGTGGATAAATAGACAAAACACCGTGCCCCTAGTATGCCTCTACTTGACTAGCTCGTTAATCAAAGATGGTTAAGTTTCCTAGCCATAGACATGTGTTGTCATTTGATGAATGGGATCACATCATTAGGAGAATGATGTGATGAACAAGACCCATCCGTTAGCTTAGCACAATGATCGTTCAGTTTTATTGCTACTGCTTTCTTTATGTCAAATACATATTCCTCCGACTATGAGATTATGCAACTCCCAGATACCGGAGGAATGCCTTGTGTGCTATCAAACATCACAACGTAACTGGGTGATTATAAAGATGATCTACAGGTATCTCTGAAGGTGTTTGTCGGGTTGGCATAGATCGAGATTAGGATTTGTCACTCTGAGTATCGGAGCGGTATCTCTGGCCCTCTCGGTAGTGCACATCATAAGAAGCCTTGCAAGCAATGTGACTAATGAGTTAGTTGCAGGATGATGCATTACGAAATGAGTAAAGAGACTTGCCGGTAACGAGATTGAACCAGGTATGAAGATACCGACGATCGAATCTCAGGCAAGTAACATACCGATGACAAAGGGAATAACGTATGTTGTCATAACGGTTTGACCGATAAAGATCTTCATAGAATATGTGGGAGCCAATATGAGCATCCAGGTTCCACTGTTGGTTTATTAACCGGAGAGGTGTCTCGGTCATGTCTACATAGTTCTCGAACCCGTAGGGTCCGCACGCTTAACATTCGATGATGATTAGTATTATATGAGTTATGTGATTTGGTTACCGAATGTTGTTCGGAGTCCCATATGAGATCACGGACATGACGAGGAGTCTCGAAATGGTTGAGAGGTAAAGATTCATATATAGGACGATAGTATTCGGACACTGGACATGTTCCGAGGGTACCGGGTACGTATCGGGTCACGGGAAGGGGTTCCGTGCAACCCCCGACAAACTACATGGGCCTAATGGGCCAAGAGGGGGACAGACCAGCCCATAAGGGGCTGGTGCGCCCCCATGTTGGTCGAATTGGAGGGGAGGAAAGGAGGGAAGAGAGAAGGAAAGGGGAGGATTCGGCCTCCCCCTTCCCTTCTCTCCCCCTCTCTTTCCTTCCCCCTCCGACACTTATCAAATGGGGAGGCGGACTTGTGGGAGGCGCCCAAGTAGGATTACTCCTACTTGGGGCGCCCCTTTCTGCCCCTCTCCCTCTCCCACCTATATATATGCGGGGGGCACCGCTAGAACACACATCATTGATTCCTAGCCGTGTGCGACGCCCCCTCCATAGTTTACGCCTCCGGTCATATTCACGTAGTGCTTAGGCGAATCCCTGTGCGGATCACTTCACCATCACCGTCATCATGCCGTCGTGCTGACGCAACTCTCCCTCGACACTTTGTTGGATCAAGAGTTTGAGGGACGTCATTGAGCTGAACGTGTGTAGAACTCGGAGGTGTCGTACGTTCAGTGCTTGATCGGTCGGAACGAGAAGAAGTTCGACTACATCAACCGCATTAACAAACGCTTCCGCTTTCAGTCTACGAGGGTAGATGGAAACACTCTCCCCCTCTCGTTTCTATGCATCTCCTAGATAGATCTTGCATGAGCGTAGGAATTTTTTTGAAATTGCATGCTACATTTCCGACCAGTGGTATCAGAGCCAGGTCTATGCGTAGATGATATGCACGAGTAGAACACAAAGATTTGTGGGTATTGTTGGATGAAGAAGCCCGGACCACCTTACATGACCATGTTCATGAGACCGGTTCCACCGACAAACATGCAACTAGTTTTGCATAAAGGTGGCTGGCGGGTGTCTGTCTCTCCAACTTTCGTTGAATCGAATTTGACTGCAATCGGCCCTTGTTGAAGGTTAAAACAACAAACTTGATAAATCACTGTTGTGGTTGTTGTGTCGTAGGTAAGAATGGTTCTTGCTAGAAGCTCGTAGCAGCCACGTAAAACTTGCAACAACTAAGTAGAGGACGTCTAACTTGTTTTTGCAGGGCATGTTGTGATATGATATGGTCAAGACATGATGTGATATACATTGTTGTATGAGATGATCATGTTTTGTAGAAGTTATCAGCAAGTGGCAGGAGCCTTATGGTTGTCGCTTTATTGTGTGAAATGCAAACGCCATGTAATTGCTTTACTTTATCACTAAGTGATAGTGATAGTTATAGAAGCAATAGTTGGCGAGACGACCACGACGCTACGGTGGAGATCAAGGTGTCAAGCCAGTGACGATGGAGATCATGACGTTGCTTTGAAGATGGAGATCAAAAGAACAAGATGATGATGGCCATATCATGTCACATATTTTGATTGCATGTGATGTTTATCTTTATGCATCTTATTTTTCTTAGTACAGCGGTAGCATTATAAGATGATCCCTTAACTAAATTTCAAGGTATAAGTGTTCTCCCCGAGTATGCACCGTTGCAAAAGTTCTTCGTGCTGAGACACCACGTGATGATCGGGTGTGTGATACGTCTCCGCCGTATCTATAATTTTTATTGTTCCATGCCAATATTATTCAACTTTTATTTACTTTTGGCAACTTTTTATATTATTTTTGGGACTAACATATTGATCCAGTGCCAGTTCCTGTTTGTTGCATGTTTTATGTTTAACGGAGTCCAAACGGGATAACAATGGCCGGAGAATATTTTTCGAATATTTGTGATATTTTGGAAGAAGAATCAACGCGAGACGGTGCCCGAGGGGGCCACAAGGCAGGGGGCACACCCCAGGGGGGCAAGTGCGCCCCTGGCCCTCGTGGGCACCCCGTAAGGCGGTTGCTGCTCTTCTTTGGCCGCAAGAAAGATATTTTTGGAGAAAAATCTGGGCGAAGGTTTCAGTCCAATCGGAGTTACGGATCTCCGGATATATAAGAAACAGTGAAAGGGCAGAATCCTGGAATGCAGAATACATAGAGAGACAGAGAGATACATCCAATCTCGGAGGGGCTCTCGCCCCTCCCACTCCATGGGAGGCAAGGACCAGAGGGGAAACCCTTCTCCCATCTAGGGAGAATGTCAAGGAAGAAGAAGAAGAAGGGGGGCTCTCTCCCCCTTGCTTTTGGTGGCACCGGAACACCACCGGGGGCCATCATCATCACCGCGATCTTCGCCAACACCTCCGCCATCTTAACCAACGTCTCCATCACCTTCCCCCATCTATATTCAGTGGTCCACTCTCCCGCAACCCGCTGTACCCTCTACTTGAACATGGTGCTTTATGCTTCATATTATTATCCAATGATGTGTTGCCATCCTATGATGTCTGAGTAGATTTTCATTGTCCTATCGGTGATTGATGAATTGCTATGATTGGTTTAATTTGCTTGTGGTTATGTTGCCATCCAATTGTGCCCTCCGTGTCGCACAAGTGTGAGTGATTCCCGATGTAGGGTGTTGCAATATGTTCATGATTCGCTTATAGTGGGTTGCTTGAGTGACAGAAGCATAAACCCGAGTAAGGGGGTTGTGGCGTATGGGATAAAGGGGACTTGATGCTTTAATGCTATGGTTGGGTTTTACCTTAGTGATCTTTAGTAGTTGTGGATGCTTGCTAGAGTTCCAATCATAAGTGCATATGATCTAAGAAGAGAAAGTATGTTAGCTTATGCCTCTTCCACATAAAACTTGCTCTCGGTCTAGTAAAGTAGTCAATTGCTTAGGGACAATTTCACAACTCCTACCACCACTTTTCCACACTCACTATATTTACTTTATTGCTTCTTTATCTAAACAGCCCCTACTTTTTATTTACGTGCTCTTTATTATCTTGCAAACCTATCCAACAACACCTACAAAGTACTTCTAGTTTCATACTTGTTCTAGGTAAAGTGAACGTTAAGCGTGCGTAGAGTCGTATCAGTGGTAGATAGGACTTGAGAGAATATTTGTTCTACCTTTAGCTCCTCATTGGGTTCGACATTCTTACTTATCGAAAAAAGAGGCTACAATTATCCCCTACACTTGTGGGTTATCAAGACTTTTTTCTGGTGCCGTTGCCGGGGAGTCATAGCATGGGGTGAATATTCTCGTGTGTGCTTGTTTGTTTTATCACTAAGTAATTTTTATTTGCTGTTCTAAGTTGTTTTCTATCTTTATTATGGGTAGGAAACGCAAAATACCAAAAAAATTAGTTGTACCTACTGAACCAATGGTTGAAGAACCACTCAAAATCTATCACACTCGTGAAGCTTTTTACTTGGATCATCTTCGATCCCTTTGTGCTCGTGCTAAAACCCCCACTAGCTTAGTTGAGGGCAAATCTTTAGATGAGCATGCTTGTTATGTGCGACACCGTATATCTGAAAAAGGGAAACTTTTACTGGATCAAATTCATCGTTTGCAATGCTATGCTTGGAATTTATGTGAAATATATGATTTTACTTGTTGTTCTGAAAACCCTAAGAAACACCTTCCCTACCAATGTGAGTTTAGTGATAATGGAATCGTATCTTCATATGCTAAGGGTGTTTATAATTACTATGATGTTCAACAAATTGAAGAATTTGTTGCTTTTAAGGGTGCTTATGAAATTGCTTCTTGATTGAAAAGTATGATGCTACTCTCTACAAATCTGAAAAATTTGCCATATTTAAATATTGTTATGATAATTATGCTTCTAATGCCTATTTTAAACCATATATTGAGGACTCCTCCACTGTCCAAGAAGAGAATAATATTTTGCAAGAGTCTATGGAAGAAGAAATTGATGAAGCTGTGAGCTCATTGGATGAAAAAGATGTTGAGGAGAGCGAAGAACTAAAGGAGGAAGAGCGGATTAGCTACCCGTTCCCACCTTCTAATGAGAGTAACTCTTCAACTCATACATTGTTTAATTTCCCTTCGTGCTTACCAAAGGATGAATTCTATGATGATTGTTATGATCCCGTTGATTCTCTTGAAATATCCCTTTTTGATGATGCTTGCTATGCTTGTGCCCAAGATGCCAATATGAATTATGCTTATGGAGATGAACTTGCTATAGTTCCTTATGTTAAACATGAAATTGTTGCTATTGCACCCACGCATGATAGTCCTATTATCTTTTTGAATTCTCCCAACTACACTGTATCGGAGAAGTTTGTGCTTATTAAGGATTATATTGATGGGTTGCCTTTTACCATTGCACATGATAATTTTGATAAATGTGATATGCATGTTCTTGCTGCTCCTACTTGCAATTATTATGAGAGAGGAACTATATCTCCACCTCTCTATGTTTCCAATATGATAAAATTGCAAGAAACTGCTTATATTATGCATTGGCCTTTACTATGTATGCATGAATTGTTCTTTTATGACATGCCTGTGCATAGGAAGAGAGTTAGACTTCGTTGTTGCATGATATATGTTACTTTGTGCTCACTACTAAATTACAAATCATTGTTAATTAAAATTGCCTTTGATATACCTTGGGATCTGGGTGGATTCATTACTTGAGCACTATATGCCTAGCTTAATGGCTTTAAAGAAAGCACTGCCAGGGAGACAACCTGGAAGTTTTAGAGAGTCATTTATTTTTGTTGAGTGCTTTCATATAGTTTAAAAACAAAAAAAAGAGGGGAACCGAAAACTTTTCAAAAAGGAAAGTGAAAGTGAGGGAGACAAACATTGTTGAAGTGGGAGAGCTCCTTGAACTTTGTTCATGCTCACGGAAACTTTGTGAATCTTAATTACAGAAACTTTTCATCAAAAATAATTATCCCCTTGTAAAATTCCATTGTATTATAAAAATAATGTGCTAAGGTTTGCCTTTAGGATGTTTACAATGCTTGTTGGTTTGTATGGTGCAGGACAGAAACTTTGGCTGTAGTGCGCGATTTTACATTTCTTTATTGGAACGTCAGACGGTTCTGATTCTTTTTGCACTGTCTTGCTATACAAATTGTTTATTTTTCCTAATTTCGGTAGAATTTTTTGGGTACCAGAAGTATGGTGAATGTTCAAATTTCTACAGACTGTTCTATTTTTGACAGATTCTGTTTTTTATGCATAGTTTCTTGTTTTGATGAAACTATCAATTTCTATCAGTGGATTAAGCCATGGAAAAGTTATATTACAGTAGACACAATGCAAAAACAAAATATGAATTGGTTTGCAACAGTACCAAGAGTAGTGATTTGCTTTATTATACTAACGGATCTTACCGAGTTTTCTGTTGAAGTATTGTGTGGATGAAGTGTTTGATCGAGGAGGTCTCGATATGAGGAAAAGGAAGAGAGGCAAGAGCTCAAGCTTGGGGATTACCAAGGCACCCCAAGTAAGTATTCAAGGAGACTCAAGAGTCTAAGCTTGGGGATGCCCCGGAAGGCATCCTCTCTTTCTTCAACAAGTATCGGTATGTTTTCGGATTCGTTTCGTTCATGCGATATGTGCAAGTCTTGGAGCGTCTTTTGCATTTAGTTTTCATTTTTATTTTATGCACCATGCTGGTATGATATAGTCCTTGGTTGATTTATAGAACGCTCATTGCACTTCACTTAAATCTTTTGAGTATGGCTTTATAGAATGCTTCATGTGCTTCACTTATATCATTTGAAGTTTGGATTGCCTGTTTCTCTTCACATAGAAAACTGCCATTTGTAGAATGCTCTTTTGCGTCACTTATATTTGTTAGATCATGGGCATATCTTTTGTAGAAATAATTAAACTCTCTTGCTTCACTTATATTAATTTAGAGAGATGACAGGAATTGGTCATTCACATGGTTAGTCATAAAATCCTACATAAACTTGTAGATCGTTGAATATGATATGTTTGATTCCTTGCAATAGTTTTGCGATATAAAGGTGGTGATATTAGAGTCATGCTAGTGAGTAGTTGTGGATTAGTAGAAATACTTGTGTTGAGGTTTGTGATTCCGGAAGCATGCACGTATGGTGAACCGTTATGTGATGAAGTCGGAGCATGATTTATTTATTGATTGTCTTCCTTATGAGTGGCGATCGGGGACGAGCGATGGTCTTTTCCTACCAATCTATCCCCCTAGGAGCATGCACGTAGTACTTTGTTTCGATGGCTAATAAATTTTTGCAATAAGTATGTGAGTTCTTTATGACTAATGTTGAGTCCATGGATTATACGCACTCTCACCCTTCCATCATTGCTAGCCTCTTCGGTACCGTGCATTGCCCTTTCTCACCTCGAGAGTTGGTGCAAACTTCGCCGGAGGCATTCATATAGAGTCATATCTTTGTTCTAGTATCGAGTTGTAATATTGAGTTGTAAGTAAATAAAAGTGTGATGATCATCATTATTAGAGCATTGCCCTAGTGAGGAAAGGATGATGGAGACTATGATTCCCCCACAAGTCGGGATGAGACTCCGGACTTAATGAAAAAAAAAGGGCCAAAGAAGCCCCAAAAAAGGGGGCCAAAGAAGCCCAAAAAAAAGAAAAAAGAGAAAATATAAAAAAAATTAGAGAAAAAGAGGGAAGGGGCAATGCTACTATCCTTTTACCACACTTGTGCTTCAAAGTAGCACCATGTTCTTCGTAGAGAGAGTCTCCTATGCTTTCACTTTCATATACTAGTGGGAATTTTCATTATAGAACTTGGCTTGTATATTCCGAAGATGGGCTTCCTCAAATGCCCGAGGTCTTCATGAGCAAGCAAGTTGGAGGCACACCCACTTAGTTTTAGTTTGAGCTTTCATACACTTATAGCTCTTAGTGCATCCGTTGCATGGCAATCCCTACTCCTCGCATTGATATATAGTGATGGGCATCTCCATAGCCCGTTGATTAGCCGCGTCGATGTGAGACTTTCTCCTTTTTTGTCTTCTCCACATAACCCCCACCATCATATTCTATTCCACCTGTAGTGCTATATCCATGGCTCACGCTCATGTATTGTGTGAAAGTTGAAAAGGTTTGAGAACATCAAAAGTATGAAACAATTGCTTAGCTTGTCATCGGGATTGTGCATGATTTGAATATTTTGTGTGATGAAGATGGAGCATAGCCAGACTATATGATTTTGTAGGGATAACTTTCTTTGGCCATGTTGTTTTGAAAAGACATGATTGCTTTATTAGTACGCTCGAATTATTATTGTTCTTATGTCAAATGATAGACTATTGCTTTGAATCACTCGTGTCTTAATATTCATGCCATGATTAGACATATGATCAAGATTATGCTAGGTAGCATTCCACATCAAAAATTATCTTTTTTATTATTTACCTACTCGAGGACGAGCAGGAAATAAGCTTGGGGATGCTGGTATGTCTCTGTCATATCTATAATTTTTGATTGTTCCATGCCAATATTATTCAACTTTCATATACTTTTGGCAATTTTTTATATTATTTTTGGGACTAACATATTGATCCAGTGCCAGTTCCTGTTTGTTGCATGTTTTATGTTTCGCAGAAACCTCATATCAAACGGAGTCCAAACGGGATAAAAATGGGCGGAGAATATTTTTGGAATATTTGTGATATTTGGGAAGAAGAATCAACGCGAGACGGTGCCCGAGGGGGCCACGAGGCAGGGGGCGCTCCCCTGACCCTCGTCGGCACCCTGTAAGGCGATTGCTGCTCTTCTTTGGCCGCAATAAAGCTAATTTTCGAAGAAAAATCTGGGCGAAGGTTTCAATCCAATCGGAGTTACGGATCTCCGGATATATAAGAAACGGTGAAAGGGCAGAATCCCGGAACGCGGAAACAGAGAGAGACAAAGAGATAGATCCAATCTCGGAGGGGCTCTCGCCCCCCCCCCCCCCACGCTATGGGAGCCAAGGACCAGAGTGGAAACCCTTCTCCCATCTAGGGAGAAGGTCAAGGAAGAATAAGAAGAAGGGGGGCTCCCTCCCCCTTGCTTTCGATGGCGCCGGAACGCCACCGGGGGCCATCATCATCACCGCGATCTTCACCAACACCTCCGCCATCTTAACCAACATCTCCATCACCTTCCCCCATCTATATTCAGCGGTCCACTCTCCCGCAACCCGTTGTACCCTCTACTTGAACATGGTGCTTTATGCTTCATATTATTATCCAATGATGTGTTGCCATCCTATGATGTCTGAGTAGATTTTCGTTGTCCTATCAGTGATTGATGAATTGCTATGATTGGTTTAATTTGCTTCTGGTTATGTTGTTGTCCTATTGTGCCCTCCGTGTCACGCAAGCGTGAGGGATTCATGTTGTAGGGTGTTGCAATATGTTCATGATTCGCTTATAGTGGGTTGCTTGAGTGACAGAAGCATAAACCCGAGTAAGGGGGTTGTGGCGTATGGGATAAAGGGGACTTGATGCTTTAATGCTATGGTTGGGTTTTACCTTAATGATCTTTAGTAGTTGCGGATGCTTGCTAGAGTTCCAATCATAAGTGCATATGATCCAAGAAGAGAAAGTATGTTAGCTTATGCCTCTCCCACATAAAACTTGCTATCGGTCTAGTAAAGTAGTCAATTGCTTAGGGACAATTTCACAACTCCTACCACCACTTTTCCACACTCGCTATATTTACTTTATTGCTTCTTTATCTAAACAGCCCCTACTTTTTATTTCCATGCTCTTTATTATCTTGCAAACCTATCCAACAACACCTACAAAGTACTTCTAGTTTCATACTTGTTCTAGGTAAAGCGAACGTTAAGCGTGCGTAGAGTCGTATCAGTGGCAGATAGGACTTGAGAGAATATTTGTTCTACCTTTAGCTCCTCATTGGGTTGGACACTCTTACTTATTGAAAGAGGCTACAATTATCCCCTACACTTGTGGGTTATCAGTGTGATAGGCTCTACATTCACATACAACGGGTGCAAGCCAGTTTTGCACATGCGGAATACTCAGGTTAAACTTGACGAGCCTAGCATGTACAGACATGGCCTCGGAACACTAGAGACCGAAAGGTCGAACATGAAGCATATAGTAGATATGATCAACATAGAGATGTTCGCCATTGATGACTACTCCATCTCACGTGATGATCGGACATGGTTTAGTTGATTTGGATCACGTATCATTTAGATGACTTGAGGGATGTCTATCTAAGTGAGAGTTCTTAAGTAATATGATTAATTGAACTTAATTTATCATGAACTTAGTCCTGATAGTTTTTTCATATCTATATTATAGATCAATGGCCCGTGCTACCGTTCCCTTGAATTTTAATGCGTTCCTAGAGAAAGCTAAGTTGAAAGGATGGTAGCAACTACACGGACTGGGTCCGTAACTTGAGGATTATCCTCATTGGTGCACAGAAGAATTATGTCCTTGATGCACTGCTAGGTGTCCCCCCCCCCAGCAACTGCAGACATTGTGAATGCCTGGCAGTCGCGTATTGATGACTACTCGATAATTCAGTGTGCCATGCTTTACGGCTTAGAATCGGGACTTCAAAGACATTTTGAACATCATGGACCATATGAGATGTTCCAGGAGTTGAAGTTAATATTTCAAGCAAATGACCAAGTTGAGAGATATGAAGTCTCCAACAAGTTCTATAGATGCAAGACGGAGGAGAACAGTGCTGTCAGTGAACACATACTCGGAATGTCTGGATATCATAATCACTTGACTCGGCCTGGAGTTAATCTTCCAGGTGATAGTGTTATTGACAGAGTTCTCCAATCACTGCCACCAAGCTATAAAGGCTTCATGATGAACTATAATATGCAAGGCATGGAAAAGACTATTCCCGAGCTCCTCGCAATGCTCAAAGCTGCGGAGGTAGAAATCAAGAAGGAGCATCAAGTGTTGATGGTTAACAAGACCACTAGTTTCAAGAAAAGGCGCAAGGGAAAGAAGGGGAACTTCAAAAAGAATGGCAAGCAAGTTGCCACTCCCGGGAAGAAGCCCAAAGTTGGACCCAAGCTTGAAACTGAGTGCTTCTATTGCAAAGGGACTGGTCACTAGAAGCGGAACTACCCCATGTATTTGGCGGATAAGAAGGATGGCAAAGTGAACAAAGGTATATTTGATATACATGTTATTGATGTGTACCTTACTAATTCTTGTAGTAGTGCCTGGGTATTTGATACCGGTTCGGTTGCTCATATTTATAACTCGAAATTGGGACTACGGATTAAATGTAGATTGGCTAAGGATGAGGTGATGATGCGCGTCAGGAATGGTTCCAAGGTCGATGTGATCTCCGCCGGCACGCTACCTCTACATCTACCTTCGGGATTAGTTTTAGACCTGAATAATTGTTATTTGGTGCCAGCGCTGAGCATGAACATTATATCTGGAATTTTTTTTAGTGCAAGACAGTTATTCATTTAAATCAGAGAATAATGGTTGTTCTATTTATATGAGTAATATCTTTTATGGTCATGCACCCTTGAAGAGTGGTCTATTTCTGTTGAATCTCGATCGTGGTGATACACATATTCATAATATTAATGCCAAAAGATGCAAAGTTGATAATGATAGTGCAACATATTTGAGGCACTACCGTTTAGGTCATATTTGTGTAAAGCGCATGAAGAAACTCCATGCATATGGACTTTTGGAATCACTTGATTATGAATCATTTGTTACTTGCGAACCATGCCTCATGGGCAAGATGACTAAAACTCCGTTCTCTGGAACAATGGAACGAGCCAATGACTTCCTGGAAATAATACATACCGATGTATCTGGTCCGATGAGTGTTGAGGCTCGTGGCAGGTATCATTATTTTCTTACCTTCATAGATGATTTGAGCAGATATGGGTATATCTACTTAATGAAACACAAGCCTGAAACATTTGAAAAGTTCAAAGAATTTCAGAGTGAAGTGGAGAATCATCGTAATAAGAAAATAAAGTTTCTTCGATCTGATCATAGAGGTGAATATTTGAGTTACGAGTTTAGCCTTCATTTAAAATAATGTGGAATAGTTTCAAAACTCATGCCACCTGGAACACCACGGCGTAATGGTGTGTCCGAACATCGTAACCGTACTTTATTAGATATGGTGCGATCTATGATGTCTCTTACCGATTTACCACTATCGTTTTAGGGTTATGCATTAGAGACAACTGCATTCACATTAAATAGGGCACCATCAAAATCCGTTGAGACAACACCGTATGAACTTTGGTTTGGCTATAAACCTAAGATGTCGTTTCTTAAAGTTTGGGGATGCGATGCTTATGTCAAGAGGCTTCAGCCTAATAAGCTCGAACCCAAATCGGAGAAGTGTGTCTTCATACGATACCCTAAGGAAACAATTGGGTACACCTTCTACCACAGATCTGAAGGCAAGATCTTTGTTGCAAAGAATGGAACCTTTCTAGAGAAGGAGTTTCTCTCGAAAGAAGTGAGTGGGAGGAAAGTAGAACTTGATGCGGTAACTGTACCTTCTCTCAATTTGGAAACTAGCTCATCCGAGAAATCTGTTCCCGTGATGGCTACACCAATTAGAGTGGAAGCTAATGATGATGATCATGAAACTTCAGATCAAGTTACTACAGAACCTCGTAGGTCAACCAGAGCACGATCCGCACCAGAGTGGTACGGCAATCCTGTTCTGGAAGTCATGTTACTTGACCATGACAAACCTATGAACTATGATGAATCTATGATGAGCCCAAATTCTGATAAATGGCTTGAGGCCATGAAATCTGAGATAGGATCAATGTATGAGAACAAAGTATGGACTTTGGTGGATTTGCCCGATGATCGGCGACCCACAGAGAATAAATGGATCTTCAAGAAGAAGACTGATGCTGATGATAATGTTACTGTCTATAAAGCTCGACTTGTTGCAAAAGGTTTTCGACAAGTTCAAGGAGTTGACTACGATGAGACTTTCTCACCCATAGCGATGCTTAAGTCTGTCTGAATCATGTTACCAATTGCCGCATTTTATGATTATGAAATTTGGCAAATGGACGTCAAAATTGCATTCCTTAAGGCTTTGTTCGGTTGCCTCATGGTAGATTCCACGTGTGGTTTCTAACCTCCCAGGGATTTGATTATCCCCGTTTTGTCACCCGACCCCCACCATTCCCCGTCCATATGAAATCCCTGTGTGCATAGCCTATTCGGTTGCCTCATGGTAGATTCCATGTGTGGTTTCTAACCTCCCAGGGATTTGATGATCCCCGTCTTGTCACCTGACCCCCACCATTCCCCGTCCATATGAAATCCCTGTGTGCATAACATGTTCGGTTGGTTGCTCCCCTACTAATCCATACAGAAAGACAACACTATTCCATAGAATTAAAAGACCACACAGCCTACATGCTTTTTTGCAGTAAGAAAATATTCTAGAACATAAGAGAAGAAATTGTACAAGATATGCGGATGTTACATAATTTATTTATCTCAAATAAACAGTAAAATCAACGAAGATATAATACGGATGTTCCATAATTTATCTCAAATAGACAGCAAACTAATTCTAAAAATTCTCAGTTGTCCCAAACTGGAATCGATCACTTTTAGAATATGGTTTAGCATCTCTGGAAAATCATGCAAGATATAATACAGATGTTACATAATTTATCTCGCCGGTGTCGCTTTCGTAGCGATTGATACACTACATTGGCAATAAAGGCAGTTAGTTCATATCAAAGGACTAATATGAGAGCAGTATACAGGAACAAAGAAATAAATATGAGATTTCTTACTTTTGGCAATCAACAATCAAGTGAGCAAAGAAATACCGACAAGATATATATTGACCAGCTAGCAAAGAAAGATCAAATGGACAGCAACATCGTATCCATATGCACCAAACAGATCACAACTATATGGTAAAAACTTAAAACACATGGATTGATCCAGGCACATAAAATTGGAGTCTTTGTTAAGTTATCAAACAGCAACAGCACGATGAGAGGCATCAACAACCATAGTTAAAAGGAACAACTGTTAACAAGTTGCAGTAGTTATAGAACTTTGTTTTATTATCATCAACAACCAGAATAAGAAATGGACCTTTTGATGTGAGCTAGTTGAACCATCAGCTTCAGTTTACTAGATGAACAAGGCAGGTTCATGTGATCTAGATGGACATGCGAGTCCCAATAGGGGTACCATGAAAACCAAGGTTGTACATCAAAACTACATGCTAGCAACGGACATATTAAATAGAAGCAGAATTTGAGTACCTGAGTTATTCCATTTCAGCTCTCAGCCACATAAGAGCAGTCTCCGGTCTGGCACTCATGAAAATCTCTTGGTTCTCGAGGATCTTGAAGACTCGGAAATCCCTGACTTCTTCTTCAGGTGTTGTGACGCCCCCGATTCAATCGTACACTAATCATGCACGCAAACATGTACGATCAAGATCAGGGACTCACGGGAAGATATCACAACACAACTCTAAAACATAAATAAGTCATACAAGCATCATAATACAAACCAGGGGCCTCGAGGGCTCGAATACAAGTGCTTGATCATAGACGAGTCAGCGGAAGCAACAATATCTGAGTACAGACATAAGTTAAACAAGTTTGCCATAAGATGGCTAGTACGTAGTAGTAGGCACCTCCTTCCTGGGATCCTCCTAACTACTCCTGGTCATCATCAGTGGCCTGCACGTAGTAGTAGGCACCTCCAGTGTAGTAGGAGTCGTCGTCAACGGTGACGTCTGGCTCCTGGGCTCCGGCATCTGGTTGCGACAACCAGGTAGAAGGGGAAAAGAGGGAGAAAAGCAACCGTGAGTACTCATCCAAAGTACTCGCAAGCAAGGAGCTACACTACATATGCATGGGTATATGTGTAAGGAGGCCATATCAGTGGACTGAACTGCAGAATGCCAGAATAAGAGGGGGATAGCTAGTCCTATCGAAGACTACGCTTCTGGCAACCTCCATCTTGCAGCATGTAGAAGAGAGTAGATTGTAGTCCTCCAAGTAGCATCACATAGCATAATCCTACCCGGCGATCCTCCCCTCGTCGCCCTATGGAAAAGCGATCACCGGGTTGTCTGTGGAACTTGTCTGGGTGTATTTTATTAAGTATCCAGTTCTAGTTGTCATAAGGTCAAGGTACAACTCCTGGTCGTCCTTTTACCGAGGGACACAGCTATTCGAATAGATAAACTTCCCTGCAGGGGTGCACCACATAACCCAACACGCTCGATCCCATTTGGCCGGACACACTTTCCTGGGTCATGCCCGGCCTCAAAAGATCAACACGTCGCAGCCCCACCTAGGCACAACAGAGAGGTCAGCACGCCGGTCTAAATCCTATGCGCGTAGGGGTCTAGGCCCATCGCCCATTGCACACCTGCACGTTGCGTACGCGGCCGGTGAGCAGACCTAGCAACCTCCATTACAAAGGAAGTTGCGTTACGCAGTCCAACCCGGCGCACGCCGCTCAGTCGCTGACGTCACGAAGGCTTCGGCTGATACCACGACGTCGAGTGCCCATATCTTTCCCTTGTAGTTGGTTAGTGCATATAGGCCAGTGGCCAGACTCAGATCAAATACCAAGATCTCGTTAAGCGTGTTATTATGAAGCAACCGCGAATGTCGACCAGGGCCAGGCCCACCTCTCGCCTAGGTGGTCTCAACCTGCCCTGTTGCTCTGCCACAAAGATCCACACAGAGGGCCGTCGGGACAAAGGTCCTTTCAGCCCCCAATCCGTGAATCACTCGCGGGTACTCCTCGAGCCGACCCGACTTTAGTCACCATCTGTAGTATGTATATATGTATAGTATATGCCCGTGATCACCTCCCGAGTGATCACGGCCGAATAGTATAGCAAGGCAGACTGACAAGAATGTAGGGCCAATGATGATAAACTAGCATCCTATACTAAGCATTTAGGATTGCGGGTAAGGTATCAATGACTGTAGCAACAATGATAGGCTATGCAACAGAATAGGAGTAACCGAACAGTAACATGCTACACTACTCCAATGCAAGCAGTATAGAGAAGAATATGCGATATCTGGTGATCAAGGGGGGGCTTTCCTGGTTGCTCTGGCAAGAAGGAGGGGTCGTCAACTCCGTATTCGAACTGGGCAGCAGCAGCGTCGGTCTCGTAGTCTACCGGAGAGAAGAGGGGGGAGAAACAGTAAATACAATGCAAACAAATGCATGACTATACTTGACATGACAAAGCATGATGCTAGGGGTGCCCAATCGCGGTAGTAGGTGATACCAACGAAGGGAGGAAACATCCGGGAAAGTATCCCCGGTGTTTCGCCTTTCGGACAGATGAACCGGAGGTGAAATGTTGCAGGTTCACTATGCTAGGGACGCGTGGCGGACGAACGGGCAGCGTATTTGGATTTTTCTCGTTGTTCTGAGCAATTTTCATGTACAAAGTTTTTCCATCCGAGGTACGGTTTATTTTATATTAATTTTAAAAGATTTTATCATTTTTAAATTTCATTTAATTATTTAATTCTAACATTATCTAGAATAGTGTGTGCTGACATCATCATGACGTCAGCAGTCAACAGAGCGTTGACTGGGTCAAACTGACGTGAGGGTCCCACATGTCATTGGCTGGTTAATTATCTAACAGTTAATTAGGTTAATTAGTGATTAGATTAATCTAATTATGATTAATTAATTAATTAATATTTTTATTATTGTTATTATTATTTTCTTTAAATTCTTAAAACATTCTGGGCGTGGGGCCCATCTATCATAGGCCCCAGGGGCCTTGGCGGGTTTGGTTTAGCGGGTGCGGGCGCACCCGAGTGAGCACTCGCCCGCAGGGCGGGACGAGGCCGCCGAGGCCCCGACGGCGGGGCACGCCGACGCGGCTAGCCGGGGCCATGGCGGGCGGAGGCGAGGGGGGCCGGTGCGGCCAGTGGCGCGTGGGCGGGCGCGATGGTGCGGCCGCGGGAGAAGGAGAGGGCCGAGGCACGGGGTCATGGGGCGCCGGCCGAAGCGGGACGCGAGTGGGAGGCCGGAGTGGCCAGAGTGGCGCGGTGGGGCGGCGGAGGACGCCGGCCGGCGAACCGCGACAAGAGGAGGGGGCCACAGCAAGTGGACGCGGCATTAGGGGCGGAGGCAGGCGGGCGTGGACGACAAGCAGCGTCCGCAAGCGGGCTCGTCCACGGCAAGGAGGTGGGGGAAGGTCGTCGGAGTGCGGCCATGGGCGACCTTGGGACTGGGTGGCGCACGACGGCAGGGCGAAGCGCTAGCGCGGGGAGGCGCGGTGGAGGGAGAGCAGCGGCAGATGCGGTGCTCACAGTGAGCGCACGCGGCGCGGGGTGCACATCGGGGCGAGGGAGAGAGAGGAGGGGCGGGGGGGTGCTCACGGGGCCGATAGGGTAATGGCAGTGGTGCACGAGGAGGGTGACGGGGACGACGGTGCCGGAGGAGAAGCAGACCGATGGGGAAGTCCGACGAGGCGGCGTGAGCTCCTCGCGATGGCGGGCGACGGCGTCGGTGGCCTCCTCCTCTCGATCCCGATCCAATCGGGAGAGAGGGGGGCAGAGATATTTTGCGGGGGGAGTGGGGTGTTGGTGGTGGTTCGGGTTTCTGGGGGGAGTGGATAAGGGGAGTGGGGGAGTGGCCGGCTGGGCCTGGTGGGTTGGCCGAGTGGGGCTGATGGCCTGCTGGGCCGGAGCCCGGGGGTTCCTCCTTTTTTGTAATTTCTTTCTTTTATTTATTTTTCTTTTCTGTTATATTTAATTTAAAGCACTTAGGCACTTTGTAAAATTATGTTTTCTTCACTATAACTACCTAAGTGATATTAGGCACTACCCAAACATTTTTGTTATAACTTTTGAAAACTTTTATTGTTGACATTAATTTGAAATTAAATTTTGAAACGGTTTAGAAATAACTCGAGTTTACCAACAGTAACCGAGGTGACGTGGCACCATTAGCAGAGGTTCACTGTAGCTTAATTACCCGGGTGTCACAATTCTCCTCCACTACAAGAAATCTCGTCCCGAGATTTAAGAGGGGAGTAAGGGGGAAAGTTCTGGTTACGATATTCTAACGGATCTTCTCGGTCTTGGTTGCTCTTCTCGAAGCGGTCGACCCACTACGTTGATGTCTCCATTCTCTGCTTCATGTCATCATGATGAAGACGGCATCCTTTCTTCAGAAACTCCATCATACTTTCGGAAAGAATAAAGGGTGGGCATTTCGGCAGAACGGACCTCTGCAAGGTCGACTATCTAGTCGATAACATCGAGGAAGATGGCAGAAGTAACTCTCGAATTTAAACTTAAGAAAATATCAAGAGCAAAGTAAGGAGGTATCAGGTGAGGTTTCGAGCGGGCAGGCAATTGTTTGATGCCTGAAACAGGGTGTGAAAGGGGTTCAAAGCAATGGGTATAAGTATTGTGTCCGATACCAGAATTGATGATCTCTCGGAAGGTGGCTCATGAATCACATACGAGGCCACGTGCGAGGAATAACTATGGAAACAGGGTGTACCGGAGAGTTAGGTTTCGATCCTGTAGAACTGTGGGTTATGGGCCCACCATATGGGTTAAAAAGTAGAAAGAGCGGTGATATTTTGCACAGTCATGATAACAAGGCATGTCAGAGGATAGCCCGTCAGTTATGTTGGCAACACGTTGGTAACAAGGGCGAGGGACGAAGAGAACCATTTTCTTGCTCGTTGAATGAGGCGGACTAATAGGCAAAGTTCTCGTCCATCGGTGGCTACCAGAATGTCATCAACAATAGTAATAGCGTCTTGGTGACAGAATTGTACACCGAGGTGTGTTCATAATCAGGAGAATATTACCGCTTAGATCATATAGATCATAGGAAAGGTTAAACCAAACAATGGAAAGGAAAAATATGATTATCAGAGTAATTAGAACAATGGAAAGGAAAATGTGTTTAAACACATATATCAGGGGTATACCCTTCCCAAGGACAAGCAGAGCATGCTATCCTTGGCAGGATATAATGTAGAAAACTCTTTAGGAAAGAGGAGAGAAATTTCATGACATTACCAATGCAACGGTGTTTGGATAATTGAGCAAGTAACATTTAGCATTGGGCTTCAAATGTTCTTTTTGAAAATCAGAGCACCACACACATGCTTCGAGATAGCATTGACAAGGTCTTCAAGCAAAGGTCAGACTTTGGATACACAAAGGATCCATCAGGATAAACTTATAGAATAATTCTTATAGTTTCCTCATGGAAGAATGGATAACCTTGCTGAAAAGGAATCTATAACAATAGGCCTCCGGCCAGGTGTGCTAGGCACAACAGCACCTTACCGGGTCACATAAACACCATTGTTATAACTCTTGGAAATATGTTCCAATCATCATATCTGACCGAGATTCAGATCTGATTGGTGTCAGGATATCTCAGACTTAGGATGCCTAAGAAGAAAAAGTCACAACTTAATTTGATGACATGGCATTGTAAGATTCTCGAGAAATGAACTATGAAAGCGAGTTCTGAAACAAGAGTTCATCAGTTAACCATGGAGGGGATGAGGAGGTGGCTGATGGGCTCAGTGAGAATTCATCGAGAATTCCAAACGAATGGATCTCCACAATTATGTGGATAAGGAGATAACATTTGTCAGATCAAATGATATAAGGAAGTATGCTCGAGGAAAACATACACAATTAAACATTGGTTGATGGGTGCGCCCGAAATATGGGTTGGGTTGCACGACCAATGTCAGAATGGTGATTCAATAATAATAAATAGTCTAAGAGTGAACGGCCGCCCATAATCTTCAAAGCAATATGGTTGCTAGAAGGGCGGAATCCAAACATCACTGATCGAATCAACACGAGGACCAAGAAGGAATGGTGATGGTGAGAAGTATCACTATACCAAGAATTCTTAAGGGGTGGAGTAATCCTCGCGACATTCTTGACATAACAGATGATAATACTTCAAGGTAGAACATCATACAAGCTGGATAGCAAGTACCATCCATAACATGAACAAGTTTGTGTTGGGGGAAGGCAAGAATGTTGTCGATGATAACACAATCATCGAGGGGCAAGGATGGTATTTCCCATCATGAATTTGATTGATATCCTGGAAGAACACAGAATGTTGATGATGATCATCACAAATTTTATCGAGAGGTTTCATGAAGATGTAATCGAACATCCACTACATCAAGTAAAAGGACTGATGCAGCAAAAGATTTTTTTTTGAACCACGGATACGACACCAGCTCGGAATCAAGCTTGTTGTTCAAGGTGGAATGATAAGATGAGGAAATCGACATAAGCTTAGCTCATCATCGAAGGTTGTGCTCCAGGATTAAGGACCAGGTAGCACAGTTAAAATTTAGCACAATAAGGATATAGCCAATCAGGCTAGGAATGACTTCAAGGATTATTAAACTCATAAGCAACGAAAATTACTTATCGGAGCATGGAATCAGTTCACTTATGGATGTTTTCGGTTGATGACAACCCGGAACCCGTGGAGTCATTATGACAGGGAAGGTACTACTTCATTAGAAATTAAGATGTAGTGTAATGGGTTGATATCCTTGAGATACCAGGGGGTAATACTCGAAGGTAGATCAAAATAGAGGTTGGGTAGACGTAATGATCTGCAGAAGGCAAGTACTTTTAAATTGTCCGAGAATGGGATCAAAGAAGAACCATCACGGTTAGAACCACGATTGCAAAGGACAAAATCACAGACACAAGATCAAATTAAGTGAATAATTATTTCTACGAGAAGCTATCATGATAAGCTCAACATCGTTTCCATGGGCATGAACACAAAGTTCAAGGTCGACTCCCACTTTTCCAATGCATAAACTTTCATTCACTTCTCGTTTTCGACGAAGTTGCAGCGTTGAAATTTTATCTGGAATAACACCAGTAGAGTATGACCCGTAGAAGTTTCCGGGTTTACACAGATTAGAAAAGGTATAGGTTCAACCCATCGGGATATCTTAGAAACATATACCTCAAGTTCCAAGAGTAAATATCACCAGCTCGAAAGCAGAGGATGGTTGGCCAAATCAGAGAATAGGATTTACTAATGGCATTATGTATTAGGGAAGAATTCACAAGGCAATTAAATATGAAGGACATTGCCGAATAATAATCCAACTAAGTATTTGACGGTCGATAGCGGAGCTGATGTGAGCAGCGGCACACAACCAGTTGAAGAAAGAATGCAAGGGCATCATATTATAGAACATCCGAATGATTCGATGCTTATATATCAAAGGAAATATGATTTCCAAATTGAAGGATCAGAAGAGGATGCTCTGATCAAGGGTGGATAAGTTCAATAGACCTAAGGGTACAATTGACGGCAAATAGATTGGTCGAGAACAAGCTCATGTTTAAAATGACATCTGAGCTGGAAAGATAATTTAAAAGGATCAACTGATGATTGCGTGCATTCGCACTCAGGTTAAATCAACAGGATCAAAATGACGGTGCCTAAGGATACTAACGAATATTGCCAGACATATGGAAAGCATCCATAATGCAAGCAGACAAGTATTGCAGAGCAATAAGGTACTAAGGATTTTTGGAGGATCGAATAGTATTTCGAAGACCAATGTGAAACACATGAACAGCTGGGGATGAACGGATACTCGATAAGGGCGAGAAATTATCCATAGGGGTATTCAGGTGGCAAGGAACTGCAAGGCAGTAGGCACAAAATATTCTCGGAACAATAGAAATGATTTCAAGGTATCTTGTAATAACAAGATCAACTTGGAATAAAAGTAAGAATGGCGAGTGTATGTATTTATCCATAGGGATATTTCGGTGGTAGGTAATTGCAAAAGCAACGGGCACAAAGTCTCAAAAGAGTATCGGAGAGTAACTTTGAAATCTTCTGGTGCAGCCGGCGATCATCTGGGCTGAAGGGGCTCTCCGGGAGAAAGTGTTTTCGAGAACCTAAAGTTAGATTATTTTTTTAGAAAATCATTTAACCCGAATAGAAGAGAGATTAGAATCCCAGAGTATGGACGAAGAATAAAAGATCCTAATACCACCCAATGGCAACATGGGCCCATGGGCCGCACAACCATGTGAGTAAAAGTTTTGTAAAGCCTAGACTCGACTTCGGCCAAGGAGTGTGGAAGGGGGATTCCTACAGGCAGTCGGCTCTGATACCAACTTGTAACGCCCCCGATTCAATCGTACACTAATCATGCACGCAAATGTGTATGATCAAGATCAGGGACTCACGGGAAGATATCACAACACAACTCTAAAACATAAATAAGTCATACAAGCATCATAATACAAGCCAGGGGCCTCGAGGGCTCGAATACAAGTGCTCGATCATAGACGAGTCAGCGGAAGCAACAATCTCTGAGTACAGACATAAGTTAAACAAGTTTGCCATAAGATGGCTAGCACAAACTTGGATACAATCGAAAGAGGTGCATGCCTCCTGCCTGGGATCCTCCTAACTACTCCTGGTCGTCGTCAGTGGCCTGCACGTAGTAGTAGGCACCTCCAGTGTAGTAGGAGTCGTCGTCAACGGTGACGTCTGGCTCCTGGGCTCCGGCATCTGGTTGCGACAACCAGGTAGAAGGGGAAAAGGGGAAAAGAGGGAGAAAAGCAACTGTGAGTACTCATCCAAAGTACTCGCAAGCAAGGAGCTACACTACATATGCATGGGTATATGTGTAAGGAGGCCATATCAGTGGACTGAACTGCAGAATGCCAGAATAAGAGGGGGATAGCTAGTCCTATCAAAGACTACGATTCTGGCAACCTCCGTCTTGCAGCATGTAGAAGAGAGTAGATTGTAGTCCTCCAAGTAGCATCGCATAGCATAATCCTACCCGGCGATCCTCCCCTCGCCGCCCTGTGGAAAAGCGATCACCGGGTTGTCTGTGGAACTTGTCTGGGTGTATTTTATTAAGTATCCAGTTCTAGTTGTCATAAGGTCAAGGTACAACTCCGGGTCATCCTTTTACCGAGGGACACGGCTATTCGAATAGATAAACTTCCCTGCAGGGGTGCACCACATAACCCAACACGCTCGATCCCATTTGGCCGGACACACTTTCCTGGGTCATGCCCGGCCTCGGAAGATCAACACATCGCAGCCCCACCTAGGCACAACAGAGAGGTCAGCACGCTGGTCTAAATCCTATGCGCGCAGGGGTCTAGGCCCATCGCCCATTGCACACCTGCACGTTGCGTACGCGACCGGTGAGCAGACCTAGCAACCTCCATTACAAAGGAAGTCGCGTTACGCAGTCCAACCCGGCACGCGCCGCTCAGTCACTGACGTCACGAAGGCTTCGGCTGATACCACGACGTCGAGTGCCCATATCTTTCCCGCGTAGTTGGTTAGTGCATATAGGCCAGTGGCCAGACTCAGATCAAATACCAAGATCTCGTTAAGCGTGTTATTATGAAGCAACCGCGAATGTCGACCAGGGCCAGGCCCACCTCTCGCCTAGGTGGTCTCAACCTGCCCTGTTGCTCTGCCACAAAGATCCACACAGAGGGCCGTCGGGACAAAGGTCCTTTCAGCCCCCAGTGAATCACTCGCGGGTACTCCTCGAGCCGACCCGACTTTAGTCACCATCTGTAGTATGTATATGTGTATAGTATATGCCCGTGATCACCTCCCGAGTGATCACGGCCCAATAGTATAGCAAGGCAGACTGACAAGAATGTAGGGCCAATGATGATAAACTAGCATCCTATACTAAGCATTTAGGATTGCGGGTAAGGTATCAATGACTGTAGCAACAATGATAGGCTATGCAACAGAATAGGAGTAACCGAACAGTAACATGCTACACTACTCCAATGCAAGCAGTATAGAGAAGAATATGCGATATCTGGTGATCAAGGGGGGGGGCTTTCCTGGTTGCTCTGGCAAGAAGGAGGGGTCGTCAACTCCGTATTCGAACTAGGCAGCAGTAGCGTCGGTCTCGTAGTCTACCGGAGAGAAGAGGGGGAAGAAACAGTAAATACAATGCAAACAAATGCATGACTATACTTGACATGACAAAGCATGATGCTAGAGGTGCCCAATAGCGGTAGTAGGTGACACCAACAAAGGGGGGAAACATCCGGGAAAGTATCCCCGGTGTTTCGCCTTTCGGACAGATGAACCGGAGGTGAAATGTTGCAGGTTCACTATGCTAGGGACGTGTGGCGGACGAACGGGCAGCGTATCTGGATTTTTCTCGTTGTTCTGAGCAATTTTCATGTACAAAGTTTTTCCATCCGAGGTACGGTTTATTTTATATTAATTTTAAAAGATTTTATCATTTTTAGATTTCATTTAATTATTTAACTCTAACATTATCTAGAATAGTGTGTGCTGACATCATCATGACGTCAGCAGTCAACAGAGCGTTGACTGGGTCAAACTGACGTGAGGGTCCCACATTTCATTAGCTGGTTAATTATCTAACAGTTAATTAGGTTAATTACTGATTAGATTAATCTAATTATGCTTAATTAATTAATTAATTAATTAATATTTTTATTATTGTTATTATTATTTTCTTTAAATTCCTTTTTTAAAACATTCTAGGCATGGGGCCCATCTGTCATAGGCCCCAGGGGCCTTGGCGGGTTTGGTCCAGCGGGTGCGGGCGCACCCGAGCGAGCACTCGCCCGCGGGGCGGGACGAGGCCGCCGGGGCACCGACGGCGGGGCGCGCCAGCGCGGCCAGCCAGGGCCATGGCGGGCGGAGGCGAGGGGGGCCGGTGCGGCCAATGGCGCGTGGGCGGGCGCGATGGCGCGGCCGCGGGAGAAGGAGAAGGCCGAGGCACGGGGCCATGGGGCGCCGGCCAAAGCGGGACGCGGGTGGGAGGCCGGAGTGGCCAGAGTGGTGCGGTGGGGCGGCGGAGGACGCCGGCTGGCGAACCGCGACAAGAGGAGGGGGGCCACAGCAAGCGGACGCGGCATTGGGGGCGGAGGCAGGCGGGCGTGGACGACAAGCAGCGTCCGCAAGCGGGCTCGTCCACGGCAAGGAGGCGGGGGAGAGGTCGTCGGAGTGCGGCCACGGGCGACCTTGGGACTGGGTGGCGCATGACGGCAGGGCAGAGCGCTAGCGCGGGGAGGCACGGTGGAGGGAGAGCAGCGGCAGATGCGGTGCTCACAGTGAGCGCGCGCGGCGCGGGGTGCACGTCGGGGCGAGGGAGAGAGAGGAGGGGTGCAGGGGGTGCTCACGGGGCCGGTAGGGTAATGGTAGTGGTGCGCGAGGAGGGTGACGGGGACAACGGCGCCGGAGGAGAAGCAGACCGGTGTGGAAGTCCGGCGAGGCGGCGTGAGCTCCTGGAGGCGGCGGGCGACGGCGGCGGTGGCCTCCTCCTCTCGATCCCGATCCAATCGGGAGAGAGGGGGCAGAGATATTTTGCGGGGGGGAGTGGGGTGTCGGTGGCGGATCGGGTTTCTGGGGGGAGTGGATAAGGGGAGTGGGGGAGTGGCCGGCTGGGCCTGGTGGGTTGGCCCAGTGGGGCTGAGGGCCTGCTGGGCCGGAGCCCGGGGGTTCCTCCTTTTTTTGTAATTTATTTATTTTATTTATTTTTCTTTTCTGTTATATTTAATTTAAAGCACTTAGGCACTTTGTAAAATTATGTTTTCTTCACTATAACTACCTAAGTGATATTAGGCACTAGCCGAACATTTTTGTTATAACTTTTGAAAACTTTTATTGTTGACATTAATTTGAAATTGAATTTTGAAACGGTTTCGAAATAACTCGAGTTTACCAACAGTAACCGAGGTGATGTGGCACCATTAGCAGAGGTTCACTGTAGCTTAATTACCCGGGTATCACAGGTGTGATGTCCATTGTTTTCAGCAGATCAATGCAGTTTTTGATAGAGTACTCATCCACAACCCTTGGCTTATTCCTCTCATCCTCCACCTGCCTCGCCCTTATTTCCAGGTACTTCTCCGTCATTGCAGCCACATCACCATCCCCCCCTCCATCTCTTTGGTTCTTTCTCTTCTCCATTTTTTGAGGGTACAGTAGCCAAATTTGGTTGAGTTTGCTGGGGCTCCACAACAATGTTTTCTTGCACATACACCTCCTCAACATCTTCATCAATCTGCACCCTTTCTCCTCCAAGATTCTCACCATCATCTGATGTTTCTCCTTGATTCTCGCCAGCTCCTCCAAGATTCTCGAGATGTGATTGGGCTAAGCAATCTGATGACTCGATAGAGGTGAAGTTATATGTCCCTTCTACAGTGTGGCCTACAAGTTAAAGTGACAATCAAATATAAGATTTCAAACTATAAGAGTAAACAAACATAAAACAATGACATGAGTATATGAATGAAGTTGATAACTAACCATCATGCAATTCTCCCAAAGCTTAAAAAAGAGGGAAGGCATTTGTCTTGAACTTTCTAGCTTTAGGGTGTGACTACATAGTTGACAAGAAAATTATATTAGAGCATGCAACAAGTAATTAAACTTTTAGGGAATAACAATGACATTCTTACTATGATGATGTTTTTCCAAAGTGGTGGATCCGCTAGAATCATGCACTGTCGGTCGCCCATGAAACGCCGCTTTGCTTGCTTACCTCTTTGATCATCTTGTATTCTCTTTTTAACTCTTTCTCGTTTTCTTAGATTTTCTTCTTCTCGTGCCTAGCATAAGGATTCTTTTGGTGGAATTTCTTCACTATCGTATTCCATGCTTCAGAGCTCCATCCATTTTGACCCTTATGTTCAGGTGTCACTACAAGAAATATGCTATCTTGTGACCTCCACTGTTGGTCACTGAAAGGTCGTAGTTTTTCATTTGCGACCTTTTTGTGACCAAAAACAGAAGGTCAAAAGCTGACGGTCGTAAACTGACTATAGCGACCTTCTCTTTGAGATGGTCGTAGACGTTTACGACCAAAACAGAAGGTCGTTGAAGCTATGACCTTTTGTTTTGGTCACTGGCTGTCTGCCCAGGCCACGTCGGATCCAACATGGCAAGCTGACGTGGCAAAATTGCGACCAATTCAAAAGGTCACAGGTAAGATTCAGCCTGGTCCGATTCATTGTTTTACATGGGCCGAGCCCAATAATTCGGCCTTTTTGTTCCATAAGCTTCGTTCAGTGTTTTTGGGCCTTAGCCTTTCTACGGTCCATTTCTTTTTTGGGTCTCATCTATTTTTCTTTTGGGCCTCGGCCTTTTTTCAGTCAATTTCCTTAATTTTCAGCCTTTCCTGTGAATATTATTTGGTAAATGGCCTTTCTGATGCCAAATACTACTAGGTCCCACTTCTCAGGTTCTAATTAACAACGGCCCAGGTTTCAACTTCCACAATTTGAAACAATTATTTCAATGAGAACAGTAAACAAGTGAAAATTATCAAAACACATGCCAATTAGACAAAATACCACAAATATACTTCTCGGGTTGTCCCAGGTTAGAGCTCTTGTAATAGCACAATCTTTACATCATTCATTTCACCAAGATACTATGATACTACAAATATACTTCTGACTTCTTCTTCCAGGCTAGAGCTCTTGTAAATGTTCGTAGAGGCTGAACGAAGCAGCATCACCTTGTTGAGCAGCAGATCATCAGCATCATCCCAGGTTGGATCAGCTCAGCAGAGCATCCCTGGTCGTCGCCATGACTTGAGCAGCAACATCTCAAGTTGATAACCAGACCCTGTAGTAAGCAGCAGCAGCTGATCCAGCATTACTGCAATAGCAACAGCAGATCCGATTAGCAACAGTACAACATATAATATAAGCGACATTAACTACTCCAAATCAACAGAAACTACAGCATATCAGATTAACAAAAACTATATCAGATCAGATCAGATCCAAGTACAACATATAATATCAGCAAAATTAACTACTCCAAATCAATAGCAACTACAGCAAATTAGATCAACAACTACTACAGCAGATCAGATCAGATCAGATCAGATCAACAACTACTACTACAGCAAGATCAATCACCTACTATAGCAGATCAGATCAACACATTTGTTTGAATGTAGTAACTTGGAGAATCAGTATAACAGATCAGTAACTTGAAGAACTCGAGAAGTTCCTCTCTACGGTAGCTAAAAATGGCACATATTATGTCAGTGAGATGGAATGCATTCGGCCACAATACTATGATGGAATTGCAGAAAACCAAGGGAGTCAAAAACCTGCTAGTTGATTCCATGCTCTTCCACCTGCCATGACTCTTCCATCTCATTACTTTCTCGATCAGATTCCTAAATGCCTGAAAGAACCAGCGACTCAATAATTCACAGTTGATAATCACATATCATAGGTTACAATGATACATACAGAATGCTGATCAATAGCAAGATATAAAAGACACAGCTAAGACAACTCGCCTAAGAAGCTTCAGTCATTAAGCATATACTATAGCATAGTAACAGAACAATGTGGTGCCTATACAATAACAATCAGTAGGTACGCACTATTACAGTGCTCAAACAAGCATAAAATTATGTTATTTTCTCATTATACTGTCGTTGTTCCTTTACAAGTAAATTTTCTTAAGCCCATTGGTACCATCGGGCTGTTAACTTTACAATAAACTTCAATTCAGTTATTGCTACCAGTGTATAAAACTGTGACGACATCCAACTACTATTAAGCAATTGTGCATCTCCTGCAAGTGACAAAGATAGTGAGATGCCAGATGCAAATATGCTGCTTGAAGTGTACTGTAACTTGAATAGAATCATCATCCCTTGCAAGAATGTTTATCCAAGAAATAACAGTTATGGACAAGGCTGAAATGTGCAGTGTTCAGGATTCAACTTGCTTCCAGAATTATAGAACTGAGGTTGTGAGTGGAACTAGGATAAATTAATAATATTTAACAATTGCTTCCAGATTCTAATTACTCTCTACTGAATAACTGGAAATTACTACTCCAATAAGTAACAACTCCCTAACTCCATCTAGAAGTTGGACACTGACTCTCAGTTATACTGATTCAGTCATAGCTTACATTTAGCTACTTTCAGAAATCAAATCATCATCCAAACGCAAACTGTGTGGCACAAATTTCACGTACCATGTACACATACGGATCCGGGCGGCCACCAGTGCCCGCACGATGCAACCCTCTCTTCTGCTTCAGCAACCTGCGAATTCCAAATAGAGAGTCAGCCAACAAATTTCAGAACATCTTCAGAGATGATAGTTGGATTAGCGGAAGTGTCCTACTCACCAGCGCACAACCTTTCTAGTTACAGCATTGTCGCCAACAGCGGCGCGGATGGCCGTCTCCGTGACCGGCGCCGCCTTGGACCACGAGAGCGACTTCATGATCAAGTCCACCCTCCTCTGCCGGCCCGGCATTGTCGGCCTTCCCTTGACACAAGACAAAGACATGGATATGATATGAGATGGATGGAAACCACACAAACAATGGATTTGTTATGGTTCAGATTAAGAAAATATGCAAACCCCTTGATATTTGTTATGGATCTCGCAGCAGCAAAGTATGGCAGAGGAGAGATTTAGAAAAGGGAAAGAGATTGACCTGACCATGGCCTCCACAGAGAGAGGGACGGAAGGAAGGAAGGGCCTTCCATGGCCATGGCCATGGGGATGGTGCTCCTCCTTCACACGTTCCATGGTGATGACCTACACAAAACAACCACACGGGTTAGACCAACAAATCCAGAAGAAGATGAGGGGAGGGGAGGGGAGGGGAGGGGCTAGGGTTACGGGAGGAGGATGGGCGTACGTACCTTGTGCGTCGTCGGAGATGCTGCAGGGTCGCCGGAGAGAGCTCGACGACGGTGTGGTGGGACCGAAACCCTAGGCGCCGGGGAGGGGTCCTCTGCCACTATGCTACGCTGCACTGCGTGGTTGGGGAGGGGAGAAGAGCTCCGTCTCCGTCTCTGTCTCCATGGCGGAGGTGCTGGACGGATGGAGCTCGACGACGGCGTGGTGGTGGTGTACCACTCTTCCTCTCCGTCTCTCCCGTCCCGAGCCTGGCAGATCTAGCCGCAACCTGACTTTGTCGTCTTGATCTGCAGCCTGGGAGAGAAGGAGAGGCCGTTGGCAGCGGGAGATTTGAGGGGGACGAGCTCGCCGGTGGCGGTGGCGGCGGCTGATTTGGGGGAACGACAGACAGGGAGAGGAGGAAGATGAGGACGACGAGGAGCCACAGGGCTGCGGAAGGGATGCAGCGAAGTTGTCTAGGTCTAGGTCTGCGACGAAGGAGAGGTAGGGCGTGGCCGTGTGGGTGGAGAGGCAGGGGGCGAGGTGCGGGCGCTGGAACCCTAGGATGATGACGGCCTGGGTCGGTGGATGGATCCAGGAGCGGAGCGGAGCGGAGGTCGGGGCGTTGGGTGAGGAGGAAGGGGGCGGTGGGCAGGGAGAGGAGTGGATCGAGAGGGGGGCTGTGGTGGCGGTGTGCGGCGGCCGCGGTGTGCAGCGGCGGTGGATCCAGAAGGGAGAGAGGGAGAGAAGGTGGAGAAGGTGGGGGCGTGGGGGGCTGTGTTAGGGCTAGGTGGGTGAGAGGGTGGGGGCGAGGGCTACCGTTGGATCCACGAGCATCCAACGGTGCTTGACGCATGATCCGTGTGAGATGGCTATGGCCCAATCAGAATGCAGTACGCGTGTATAACATTATGACCATTTAGTATTGGACGTTATGACCATTCAAAATTGGTCGTGGTCAAATAAAAATAAAGTGTAAAATCATGTCAGCATTTTAATTTTTATGTTTTGAGTGTCCAAAATGAATTTTTTTGTGAAGAAGCTATCAAATATTTGCACGAGGTGCATCTTGGAATTCCAAACAATGTTCTCTAAGAGAGTTTTCACTTTCTTTGCACGGAAAATTCATTTTTCATTTTCCGAGTGCCCAAAAGGAGGTTTTTTTGTGAAGGAACTACAAAATAATTGTTGCAAAAATGGACCAAATCAATTTTATAAAATACTAGGCCATATATAATGCACAATTGACAAAATGGTTGGGCGAAAAAAGTTTTGATCCACCTCTGGTGAAAAAGACAAATTGTCGTCGATTCAGTTGGAAACGGGTCAAATTTGAACTGTAGCTGCCTCATAGTTTGCTCTTTATTTTTTCCAAAAATCATTTCTATGTAAATAAGTATCTATTTAATCATAGAAACACCAAAAAAATTCCAAGATTCAACCACTAGCTAGGAACGGTCAAGCCCGCCGTTTTGACCGCATTTTGAAACGGGCATAAAAGATTCAAAAAAAATCAAAAAAATGGAAAACCTTCGCATTGTGTCATTATATGTGACCAAGTTTCCAGGAAAAATAATAAACTTGTAATACGTTAATTATTTTAAAAAAGTGTTCTCGGAAATGAGCTATCAAGCGTGAAGATTCATGGCTTTCAAGCCAAATGATCAATCTTATGGCCACATTCATGGAATAGTTTGTTCAAATGATCTCATATTGTGCACAAGGGTGCATATTGGGATTCCAAACAATGTTGATTTGGGGAGTTTTCACTTTCATTGCACAAAAGAGCCATTTTCCATTTTTCGAGTGCCCCAAGTGAGGTTTTTTTGTGAAGGACCTACCAAATAATTGTTGCACAATTGGACCAAATCATTTTTCTAAAATACTAGGCCATATTTAATGCACAAATGACCAAATGGTTGGGTGAAAAAAGTTTTGATCCACCTCCGGTGAAAAAGACAAATTCTCACCGATTCAGCTCGAAGCGGGTTAAATTTGAACTGCAGCTACCTCATAGTTTGCTCTTTGTTTTTTCCAAAAATCATTTCTAGGTAAATAAGTATCTATTTAATCATAGAAACACCAAAAAAATTCCAAGATTCAACCACTAGCTAGGAACGGTCAAGCCCGCCGTTTTGACCACATTTTGAAACGGGCATAAAAAATTCAAAAAAAAACAAAAAAATGGAAAACCGTCGCATTATGTCATTATATGTGACCAAGTTTTCAGGAAAAATAATAAACTTGTAATACGTTAATTATTTTAAAAAAGTGTTCTCAGAAATGAGCTATCAAGCGTGAAGATTCATGGCTTTCAAGCCAAATGATCAATCTTATGGCCACATTCATGGAATAGTTTGTTCAAATGATCTCATATTGTGCACAAGGGTGCATATTGGAATTCCAAACAATGTTGATTTGGGGAGTTTTCACTTTCATTGCACAAAAGAGCCATTTTCCATTTTTCGAGTGCCCCAAGTGAGGTTTTTTTGTGAAGGACCTACCAAATAATTGTTGCAAAATTGGACCTAATCAATTTTATAAAATACTAGGCCATATATAATGCACAATTGACAAAATGGTTGGGTGTCAAAAAATTTGATCCACCTCTGGTGAAAAAGACAAATTGTCGTCGATTCAGCTGGAAGCGGGTCAAATTTGAACTGCAGCTGCCTCATAGTTTGCTCTTTATTTTTTCCAAAAATCATTTCTAGGTAAATAAGTATCTATTTAATCAGAAATACATGGTTTGATGGCGAGACATCGAGGTTTGGACGGTGGCCGAGGGCCCCAACTCTAGAGCGTGTAAGCTCGCATGCCCGCCGCGTGGTCACCGCGTGACCGTGGCGTTGCCATGTGTTCTGGGTGGCCTACGCATGTCTAGTGGGTTGGGCACTCCCCAGGTAGGTGCTAGGAAGAAAATCACAATATAAGATTCTCACGAGGAGACCGGTCGATGCTCAAACATGAATAAGCAGCCAAGTGTTTGATTTGCGGTACGGGAAATGCACATGGCTAATGGGCATGAGTTTTGGCTGAGGATGATCAGTTACTAAGAAGACCGTCTTCACAAATTTTCACCTCAAAAGGAGGAGCCTAGGTGGTACTTGCTTTACAAAGTACCACACTGGACATAAATACGAATGTTGAAGCTGGGCTCAAAATAATGAATGGATTGAGCTGGCATTTGGTGGAGGATGTTTATTTGGGCATAGGAAAGCACTGTAGAAAATGGATACCATTTGGACATGCCAAAGTGGTACTTCCTTCACAAAGTGCTGCTCTGAACAAAATAGGAAAATGAATATTTTCGAATTATTTTTGAACTAGGCAAGGAATGTTTTTGACATGTTTGATGAAGATATGATCCAAAACATTTATGAGATTTTTTTGGGAATTTTAGGAATGACAGAAATATAGGTTGCTTCACAACCTAGGGAAAAAACTGCCACATGGACATGACACATAGGCAAAACTGATGAGATGGCGCCTAGTCATCACAACCCACCACAATCTACAAGGCTATGACCATCTATATTGGTCGTTAACAACTAGAAATAAGGCAGCGGACTAGCACTGTTTGCTTTGTGACCATTTCGTGTAAGGAAATTACGACCTTTCTGACCAAAATGGTCGAAATGGTTTAGGGTTTGGAGCCCCCCGAACAGCTTTTAACCAATTGGTCTGAAATGGTCATAGATATATGACCAATTCTTCCAGGGTCACTGACAGAAGGTCACTAGTTGACATATTTCTTGTAGTGTGTATCATGATCATGAAGCAAGTCCACAAGATCTTTCTCAAGGCTTGCATTCCATTACGCTCTGTCTTCTGCATTTCCACATTGCATGTTAATGTACCTTTTTGTATCTTAACTATTTTGGTTTTAAGAAAATAAAGTCCCGACTAGAGAAATAAAGTCGCGGCTAGTTTATTACCTTTGGGAGACCCTCTCCTCCTCTTTGTCACACTGCCTATAGGAGGTGATGCTCTATCCCTTTCAACGGCTTTTTTGAGGAGGCTCAACCTTAGTGACCCTCGAGCAGTCATCATAGTGACTTCTGAACAATATTCATGACATGAACAACAGAAAAAACATAAACTTCTACACTAAACTTATTACTACTACACTACAAATGACAAGTTATGCATGTTGATAATCAGCCCACATTTGATGAGCAATGGCATCTCTAAGGTTGTCGCCTTCATGGTTGATTTGATGATTTTGAGGAATATTATTGTCAAGAAGATCCACAAAATTCATGACAGGTATATTGTTTTGTTGGTTATCTAACCAACACTCATCTCCTCTTTCAGATCGGATGATGTTATGTAAGATTGCAGCTGCTGCTGGTAGCTTGACTTGGTTATCTATTTGATGATGTGTGCCCACTTTTAGGATTGGGAACCGCTTCTTCAAGATTCCTAATCCCCGTCCGATGTGATTTCGTAACACGGCATGCCGGAGATTGAATAGCTCCCTGTGATTTTGGGGTCGACGACGACCGCGTGCAAACTCCTTCAGATGGTACCAAACACCATGATACGGTGCCAAGAAGTAAGTTGCGTTGGCATAACCACCATCAACCAGATAAAACTTGCCAGGAGGTACATGAAACTCGTGGTTAATTGTTGACCGAAGAACTTTAGCATTAGTAGCAGATCCCTCCCAGCCACAAGAAATGAAGGTGAAGTTCAGGTCGAAGTCGCACACGACCATAACATTATGGCTTAGGGTCCCTTTCCTATTTCTGAATGGTGCGGCTTTTTCTATTGAATTGTTATGGGAACATGTGTCCCATCAATTACCCCAATGCAGTTTTGCAACGAAATACTATAACTTAGCACCTATAACATGAAGAGTAAGTTATTGATGTGTATCAAAGTTGGCGAAGCAAAAACCTGAAAATAAGGAAAGAATCTCATGTCCGACTGAATCTTCGGATGCACTTGACTGGGATTTGGAGGCTTCAAAAAGTTCGACTACATCAACCGCGTTAACATACACTTCCGCTTTAGATCTACGAGGGTACGCGGACACACTCTCCCCCTCTCGTTGCTATGCATCTCCTAGATAGATATTGCGTGAGAGTAGGAATTTTTTGAAATTGCATGCTACGTTTCCCAACAGTTCCTCCAAATTTTTCTCGGTCAATTGGGGTGGAAACCAGTATGATGATCAAGAGCACGTCAATAGCTTCAAAATGAGCCCATGAACACTCAAATCAGAGTCTAGGAGTGGAAGTTATGGACAAGTGGTGGACTCCAATTCACACGAAATCAAAAATATCACAAGAAATTGGGTATGGCTATTTTTGGTGGGGATTTTTTAATTAGGCAGGAAAAACGCAATTAGGCTAGGAAATAGAGGGAGAGTGGTTACAATTCGTGGCAACCTTGCTCATGATGCCAAATGATACTAGGAAAACCTTGTGGTGGCCCGATTTTCATGAATTAGAGGTGGTTTGAGGAAGAACACAGAGGGAATCGAAAGGAAACATAAGGGAAACACTCAAATGAACACACATAGATAGATCATATATCTAAATCGTCCAAGGAAAGAAACGCAACCAGATAAATTTCTTTCCCAAGTCCTAAGACAAGGAGGGCTTGAATTGCATGGAGGAATCTTTCTTGTAAGTGGAGGTCTTGGTACTCCTATGGAGTCATCCCCATCTTCATCTCCACTACATGAGCCATCTACATGAAGGAGTAATCCCACAAGGGGAGATACATGAGCTAAGCTCTATGGTTTGACTTCTATATTAGCTAACCCTAGATATAAGGTGGGGAGGATATATATATAATATATATGTATATAGTTGAAAGTGCAACTATCCCTAGGTGGTTTTGGTAATTCCTAACAACATATAGCTCATTGAGCTAATACTATTCCAAGACAAATATTTCAGGAAAAGCTCAATGAATGACATGGCATGGATGAGGAAAGTGGATCCCTCAAAATACTAAGGATAAAAGGATTGGCTCAAGCTCAAAAGCTCAAGACTCTACATTTTACATTTTAGTGATCCAAGATCACATTGAGTCTATAGGAAAAGCCAATACTATCAAGGAGGGATGAGGTGTTGCTTAATGAGTTTCTTGCTTCAAGTGCTTAGTGATATGCTCCAAAAACCCTCAACTACTTTCTCATATCCTCATATGACCTAAACCTAAAGTTAAACTCGGCCCCACCGATTCTTTCTATCCGGCGCCACCGAGTTCAGATGTCATAGCCACTGCCACAAACCCTAGGCAAATCGGTCTCACCGATAGGGATCTCGGTATCACCGAGATGGGATTGTAATCTCTTTGTTTCCCTTCGTAACGTTTCAGTCTAACCGAAGTGAGCGATCGGTCCCATCGAGATTGCAATGTAAACTGTCTGTTTCCCTTTTGTAACATTTCGGTCTCACCAAAAAGAGCGAATCGGTCCCACCGAGTTTACCTGACCAACTCTCTGGTTAGCTTATTACCAAAATCGGTCTCACCGAGTTTGTGTAATTGGTCTCACCGAGATTACGTTATGCCCTAACCCTAATCATATCGGTCCTACCGAGTTGCATGTCGGTCCCACCGAAATCACTAACGGTCACTAGGTTTACTAAATCGGTCTAACTGAGTATGTTGATTCGGTCCCACCGAGATTGGTAAATTGTGTGTAACGGTTAGATTTTGTGTGGAGGCTATATATACCCCTCCACCTCCTCTTCATTCGTGGAGAGAGCCATCAGAACAAACCTACACTTCCAACTTACCATTTCTGAGAGAGAACTACCTACTCATGTGTTGAGGCCAAGATATTCCATTCCTACCATATGAATCTTGATATCTAGCCTTCCCCAAGTTGCTTTCCACTCAAATCTTCTTTCTACCAGATCCAAATCATGTGAGAGAGAGTTGAGTGTTGGGGAGACTATCATTTGAAGCACAAGAGCAAGGAGTTCATCATCAACACACCATTTGTTACTTCTTGGAGAGTGGTGTCTCCTAGATTGGCTAGGTGTCACTTGGGAGCCTCCGACAAGATTGTGGAGTTGAACCAAGGAGTTTGTAAGGGCAAGCAGATCGCCTACTTCATGAAGATCTACCGCTAGTGAGGCAAGTCCTTCATGGGCGACGACCATGGTGGGATAGACAAGGTTGCTTCTTTGTGGACCCTTCGTGGGTGGAGCCCTCCGTGGACTCGCGCAACCGTTACCCTTCGTGGGTTGAAGTCTCCATCAACGTGGATGTACGATAGCACCACCTATCGGAACCACGGCTCAAAAATCACTGTGTTTCCAAATTGCGTTTGAAATCTCCAAACCCTTCCCTTTACATTCTTGCAAGTTGCATGCTTTACTTTCCGTTGCTCATATACTCTTTGCATGCTTGCTTGAATTGTGTGAAGATTGCTTGACTTGTGCTAAGATAGCTAAAATCTGCCAAAGACTAAAATTGGGAAAAGGTTAAGTTTTTAATTGGTCAAGTAGTCTAATCAACCCCCCCCCCTCTAGACATACTTCAAGATCCTACAAGTGGTATCAGAGCTTTGGTCTCCATTTGCTTTGATTTCCATAGCTTTTGGTGGTCATAGCCTTGGTTTCACAACCTAGGAGAGTATGGCGTCTAGCGAGGGAAATTATCACCGTAGAGGTCCTTACTTTGATGGTACTAATTTTTCTAGTTGGAAGCATAAGATGAAAATGCATATTCTCGGACATAACCCCACCGTTTGGGCTATTGTGTGTATTGGCTTGCAAGGTGAATTCTTTGATGGGAGGGAACCAAACGTGAAGCTAGTGCGGATGAGTTGAAGATGCTGCAATACAACGCTCAAGCTTGTGATATCCTCTTCAATGGATTGTGCCCCAAAGAATTCAACAAAATCAGTCGTCTTGAGAATGCAAAGGAAAGTTGGGATACTTTGATTGATACGCATGAAGGTACTGACTCCATCAAGGAATCCAAGTTGGATGTGCTCCAAAGTCAACTTGACAAGTTCAAAATGAAGGATGGTGAAGGTGTCGTTGAAATGTACTCTAGGCTTGCTCTTATCACAAATGAGATTGCGGGCTTAGGAAGTGAAGAGATGACCGACAAATTCATCATCAAGAAGATCCTAAGAGCATTGGATGGAAAATATGATACCGTGTGCACATTGATCGAAATGATGCCCAATTACAAGAATCTCAAGCCAACGGAGGTCAAGGATAAGGAGGAACTTCACAACAAGTCAAGTGGTGCTTACAAAGCCTCATGTGAAGTCCCTACATCATCAAATGAGAAACAAACCTTCAATGAAGAATTGAGCTTAATGGTGAAGAACTTCAACAAATTCTACAAGAGTAGAAGCAAAGAAAGAAGCCCCAAGTCAAGGTCCTACAATGACAAAAGATCTTCCAGTCGAGAGCACAATTGCTACAATTGTGGGAGACCCGGACACTATTCCAATGAGTGTACGACACCCTACAAAAGAAGAGAAGATTCTCCAAAGAGAAGAAGTAGAAGAGAAGAGTCACCACCAAGAGAGAGGGGGATTAGAGATGATCGTTATAAACGTAGAACATCCCGGAGAAGCAAGGATTCGAAAAGGAAGGACAAGTCATCAAAGAGCTACACAAAACGAAGACATCAAGCTCATGTTGGTGAATGGGTATCCGGTTCTGACTCTGAACATCACTCCGAGAGAAGCTATCACTCCGACTCCGAACATACTCAAGATGAAGGTGTTGCCGGTCTAGCACTTGTGTCAACCAACTCCTACGACATATTTGATTAACCAAATGAAGGAATTGGGAGATGCTTCATGGCTAAAGGCCCTAAGGTAACACACCCCGAGTATGTTGATTTCAATAGTGATGAAGATGACTTGTTAGGTGATGATGATTTACTTATTGACAACTCTAGTGATGAATAATATGATGAAACATCAATTAATCATGTTAATCAAGATAAAATGAATGACAATGATAAGGAGAAGATTGAGCTTCTTACTAAAGAACTAAACACTCTTAAGTTAGCTCATGAAACTATCTTAGGGGATCATCGAGAACTTTTGAGGACTCATAAGAAGTTACGCTTTGAAAAGCTCAATCTTGAGCAAGAGCATGAGTTCTTAAAAGCAATCAATGATGATCTTCACAAGAAAAGTTCTTCTTACATTGCCAAGCGCTTACTCTTATCTACTTACATGCCTCAAGTCAAGTCTAGTAACAAAAACAAGAAGGATTCTTCCTCTAGTAGTAACAATCATCATGTTAAATCCAATATTGTTGCTTCTAGTAGTTCTCTTGATTACACTAATGATTCTCTTAACCAAGTTACACTTGAGCAAGAAAATAACTTATTGAAGGGAATTATAGAGAAAGGTGTATACAAGAGCCTTGCCGGGAGTAAGCAATTCGAGGAAATTGTACGCAAGCAAGGAAGGCACCGGAAGAATCAAGGTGTTGGTTTTGAACGAAAGTTCAATGCCAATAGAGTTGAGTGGGAAGAAGATCAATACCCCAAGATGAAGTTTTTTCCTTAACAAGAGAAGTATGATCCTACTTCCTTCAAGGGGA
Organism: Triticum aestivum; assembly: GCF_018294505.1. Taxonomy (NCBI): domain Eukaryota; kingdom Viridiplantae; phylum Streptophyta; class Magnoliopsida; order Poales; family Poaceae; genus Triticum; species Triticum aestivum. The sequence goes on along the minus strand of NC_057810.1, from coordinate 527,320,035 downwards.
CACAAGCTCAAGATGATCTTCCACCACAAGACCACAAGCACAAAGGCAAGGACAAGCTTCAAGAGGAGATCGATGCATTTGAAGAAGCTCCTAAGGCCTTGGTCATGTGGGTTCCCAAGACTACGTCAAGTTCTACTTCATCAAGTACGACTACAACTCCAAGGATTCCCATCAAGATGATGTGGATCCCGAAGAAGAAGAACTAGAGAGTTCTTGAGGGTGACTCCGCCAACATACTTCACTCCTATCATTTCGGCAAGAACAAATGCAATCAACTTCCACATCTTGCACTAGTTCAAGGAGTCACAAACCCTCATGTTGGTAAGGCAAGGGACAAGGTAACCTAATGCTTTCATGGACATCATCTTGTGTGTGCATCACTCTATGTCTATGGATATACTTGTTTGTTCCTTGTGGGACTAACCCGTGTAGGTATTGAAAGTGCAACTCACTCCAAAGGATTGCTCCAAATGATCTTCATCAACATTGAGCATCCACATCTTCAACACCTACATGAAGTCATCATCGACAAAACCCAAGGTTAGTTCATCCCTCTTAGGGGGGATCTCACATCTAGGGGGAGCTTAACTCTAAGAATTGAGTCAAAGCAACTCTAATGATGTGAACATATCAATGCATTATGTAAAAGTGGTAACCCCACTTGAGCTTAAACGATGAGTATGACCTATGATCAAATGTTCTCATTTGACTCCTAAGTCAATATACTCATATATAGATGACCTAGTCATCGCCAATTGTTTGATAGATGCTAGAATTGGTTGTGCATGCTTTGCCACATATTTCATTTGCCATTTTATTGTGTGAGCATGTTGGTTGCATATTTAACTCATTCGAGGACATCCACTTGTTGCTTTGATTGATTGGCTTCTTTTCCTTTTGCCAAGTGGATGAACAAGAATGCCTAAGAACCTTCTCTAGCTATCTATGTTTTTCTTGTCTCAAACTCTATTCATGCTACATCACAAAATTTGATCAAGTCAGATTCGAACCACTCTATGTGAGGAGCACTCGGAGTCCCCGATTCGTCATAGACTTAAACTTCCAAAACTTCTTTGTGCGTTTCGGTCTGACCGAGTCTTCCATTTCGGTCATACCGAGATCACTAAGTCGATCTAGGTTTTCAATCTTGGTGCAACCGATTTGAACTTTTCGGTCTCATCGAGTTGCTGTAACTGTCAACAGTTATGCATCTCGGTGCCACCGAGTTGTTCCACTCGGTCACACCGACAGGGTCGGGCTATATATACACACGGGCAAAAATTTGGAAACTTCTCCAAACCTCTTCGCCCGCGCATAGCTCGCTCTGCCTCCAAGGTCTCCGGATCGTCGACTTCGTCGCCAGCCGCCTCCAGTCGCTGGTCTCTGCCGCCGTCAACGGAATTCTACCCCGCAATCGCCGCCGTAGCGAGTTCATCGCCAAGCTAGGGTATGGACTCGATCACAGTGCTATCCCCGTCCGATTCCTAGCACATTGAGTTCATCATGATTCTTGCCACGATTGAAACGCATATATCCAGTCAAAACAATCCTTAGATTAGATGTGAATTGAAAATTTAGGGTTAGGTTTCCGCCGAAACCATCTCGGACCCACCGAGTTGAAAAACTCGGTTCCACCAATTCGGCTAAGGCCATTGCACAAGTGATTCTCGGTCTGACCGAGAATTGCAAATCAGTGTGACCGAGTTTAGAACTCTGTGAAACCCTAGCAGTCTTGGTGCCACCAAACTGTGACTCGGTCTGACCGAGTTCACTAGTTTAGGTTCCAAAAGCTGCTTCGGTATCACCGAGTTTGCAAATCGGTTGATCCGAAATGCTTTATGTGGAAAACTAAAACTAAGTTTTTGAGTCATTCTTTTGCAAAAACCTCTGCATTTTGTGATGCTCATCCATTCTATCTCATCTACAACTATTCACAGGGTCAGCAGTCAGTGTTTGCAGCATGTCAGACCAGAGTGACAGCCAAAACAGGGAAGAGGAGCAGATTCACATGAGTGAGGGCACTAGTCCCTCTAGCACCTCAGATGAGGGCAGCAGGAGCACTCCAAGCAATTTGCCCAAAGCTGCCACCAGGGCCAGAAGGAAGAGAACCTCATACTCTGAGGATGAAGACTATATGGTAGCTGAAGATGAGGCTACTTCCAAGAAGATAGTGCTCAAGAAGGAATATGGCTCGGCTAAAGCCACCAAGCCATGACTAAACAGGAAGGTCCCTGCCAAGAGGACACCTATGCTGAAAGTCAGAGCTTCAACTCAAGAACCTGAGAAATCTGATCCCAAAGAGCCTGCTGTAGAAGGGAAGAAGAGGAAGGAAAGGGTCAAAAAGACCATGGCCAGAGTTGTTGGACAGCCTTCCATGATGGAAGAGGAAGATGAAGAAGAAGCTGCTGCTCCAGCACCCAAGGCACAAAAGCTTATGGGTGATGCTATAAGGTCAGGGGCTGCAACATCAAAGCCCAAAGAAGCACCCAAAGCTGCCTCCAAGGCCAAGTCTGCACCTAAGAGGAATACCAGGAGTATACCAGCTGCTGAGAAGAACAAGGCCCCGGTGCCTGAAGTTGCTGCTGAGGAAGAAGATGAAGGACAAGTTCTGAGGAAGCTGAAACCTAAGATTCCAGACCACAATGATGCTCATCCAGTGGCTGAGAACATGAAGCTGAGGAAGGTTGCAGGGCTTAGACAGTGGAGATTGTCTGATACTTATGCAATCAGGAGGAGGACTGCTATTGACTATAGGTTCCACACTAAGGAACAACATGATTTCTATGAGACTGTGTTGTTGGACAAGAAGCCCATAGTTTATGACATGAGGTGGGTAGACTGGAAATACATGAAGGCAAATGAGGATCACTACCCAGGAGTGTTTGACAGCTTTAAGGCTTGTGGATTTGATGAGTTTGTTGGACAGAAGCTCACAAACTGGAATGATGAGCTTGTAATGCAATTCTACTCCACATCTCACTTTTATCCTGATGGCAATAGTCTGGATGTCTAAGGTACAAGGTACCAGTCCACAATTGAGGAATGGGCCGAACTGATCAATGCACCAGAGAAGAGTGAAGATGACTTGGATGTCTACTCCAAGAAGAAGAAGGATCACAACTTAATGTCACACATGTACAAGGAGATCCCAGATAAAGCACTTGAGACTTTCAAGTTTGGATCTGTCCATTTCCTTCTGTCAGGACTGCCAACGATCAACTGGATCCTAAGGCACACTCTCTTGCCCAAGTCAGGTGACCACAACATGATCAGAGGGCATGCAATAAACTTGCTACACATATTTTATGTGCCTCACAAATTCAAGGTAATGAGCCTCATAGTTGAGACCATCAAGAGGACAGCAGCAGACCAAAAGAGAAGTTGTGGGTATGCCCCACAGATCCAGGAGCTGATCAACTCCAAGATGGGCACAGGCAAATACTTGTTGTATAAGGAACACTTTGCTATCTATCCAGACTTTGAGGACAATCAAGTAGTCATGAATGAGAATGAACCATCTTCAGTGTAAGCACAAGAGAAGAAGGAGAAGGCAAAGAAGGAGAAGGCTACCAAGATGCCAACTTTAGAGGAGGCATCTGAGTACTTTTTGAAGAGCAAGCAGGACCAGCTTGGTTACTGAATAGCATCAACTCTGAGGATTGAGAAGGGGTTGGCCACCCTAACTCAAAACCAGGAGATCCTGGAAAGAATCATGGAACAAAAATTCTATGACTTAGATGTTAAAGTAACTGAGATCCAGTCTGTTATGGAGCAGCTTCAGGATGATATGCAGGAGAGGAAGGGAAAGACAACCACTGATGCATTTGCAAGAGTGCCTCGAGCTCAGAGATCAGTTGCAGAGCCAGTGACAGACACCAGAGCCACTTCATCTGCACCAGCTACAGCTCCAGTGCAACCAGCTCCATCCACATCCACTAAAGTCTTTGTCCAAGGAGCCATCTCTACACCACCACTTGAAGACCAAGCCTGAGAGACGAAATAGTACTATGCATTTTCTAGGAACTTTTTGGTAACTTGTTGCCAAAGGGGGAGAAAAATGTCCAGATCATAGGCTTCGAGAGAGAGAGTTTGCTTTTGTTCTCTCTTGTCTTTGTGGTTGAACTTTATTTGCTTTTGCTTGCTTGAGATACTACGTTATTGTCTATGTGATACAATGATGATCATGAGTTTGATCATATGCTACCTTAATGCTTGTTAGATGACAATATCTCATTTATCTTTATATGATCATTCACTTTGCTTGGTGATGAATGCATGTATTCAATCTTTATTATTTTGAGCGCTCCACCAAGATGTATGTGACATGGAAGAGTAACCCATGAGCCTAACTCCTTGTGCATTTGCAGTCCAAAGCAAATCTTAAACTATGCACAAATTTAGGGGGAGCTCTTGCTTATCACATACTTCTCAAAACGACGATGTTTTTCAATCTTATTATCAATTGTCGAAGCTTTGATCTATATGTTGTCATCAATTACCAAAAAGGGGGAGATTGAAAGTGCAACTATCCCTAGGTGGTTTTGGTAATTCCTAAGGACATATAGCTCATTGAGCTAATACTATTCCAAGACAAATATTTCAGGAAAAGCTCAATGAATGGCATGGCATGGATGAGGAAAGTGGATCCCTCAAAATACTAAGGATAAAAGGATTGGCTCAAGCTCAAAAGCTCAAGACTCTACATTTTACATTTTAGTGATCCAAGATCACATTGAGTCTATAGGAAAAGCCAATACTATCAAGGAGGGATGAGGTGTTGCTTAATGAGTTTCTTGCTTCAAGTGCTTAGTGATATGCTCCAAAAACCCTCAACTACTTTCTCATATCCTCATATGACCTAAACCTAAAGTCAAACTCGGCCCCACCGATTCTTTCTATCCGGCGCCACCGAGTTCAGATGTCATAGCCACTGCCACAAACCCTAGGCAAATCGGTCTCACCGATAGGGATCTCGGTCTCACCGAGATGGGATTGTAATCTCTCTGTTTCCATTCGTAACGTTTCTGTCTAACCGAAGTGAGCGATCGGTCCCACCGAGATTGCAATGTAAACTCTCGGTTTCCCTTTCATAACATTTCAGTCTCACCAAAAAGAGCGAATCGGTCCCACCGAGTTTACCTGACCAACTCTCTGGTTAGCTTATTACCAAAATCGGTCTCACTGAGTTTGTGTAATCGGTCTCACCGAGATTACATTATGCCCTAACCCTAATCATATCGGTCCTACCGAGTTGCATGTCGGTCCCACCGAAATCACTAACGGTCACTAGGTTTACTAAATCGGTCTGACCGAGTTTATTGATTAGGTCCCACCGAGATTGGTAAATTGTGTGTAACGGTTAGATTTTGTGTGGAGGCTATATATACCCCTCCACCTCCTCTTCATTCATGGAGAGAGCCATCAGAACAAACCTACACTTCCAACTTACCATTTTTGAGAGAGAACTACCTACTCATGTGTTGAGGCCAAGATATTCCATTCCTACCATATGAATCTTGATCTCTAGCCTTCCCCAAGTTGCTTTCCACTCAAATCTTCTTTCCACCAGATCCAAATCCTGTGAGAGAGAGTTGAGTGTTGGGGAGACTATCATTTGAAGCACAAGAGCAAGGAGTTCATCATCAACACACCATTTGTTACTTCTTGGAGAGTGGTGTCTCCTAGATTGGCTAGGTGTCACTTGGGAGCCTCCGACAAGATTGTGGAGTTGAACCAAGGAGTTTGTAAGGGCAAGGAGATCGCCTACTTCGTGAAGATCTACCGCTAGTGAAGCAAGTCCTTCGTGGGCGACGGCCATGGTGGGATAGACAAGGTTGCTTCTTCGTGGACCCTTCATGGGTGGAGCCCTCTGTGGACTCGTGCAATCGTTACCCTTCGTGGGTTGAAGTCTCCATCAACGTGGATGTTCGATAGCACCACCTATTGAAACCACAGCTCAAAAATCACCGTGTCTCCAAATTGCGTTTGAAATCTCCAAACCCTTCCCTTTACATTCTTGCAAGTTACATGCTTTACTTTCCGCTGCTCATATACTCTTTGCATGCTTGCTTGAATTGTGTGAAGATTGCTTGACTTGTGCTAAGATAGCTAAAATCTGCCAAAGACTAAAATTGGGAAAAGATTAAGTTTTTAATTGGTCAAGTAGTCTAATCCCCCCCCCTCTAGACATACTTCAAGATCCTACAATAGTCCTAAGTATGAAAGGGTAAGTGGGGAGTAAAAGGGGAGAGATGCATGGGTCATGCCCCACAGCTGCATGCACACCCGCCCGTCTGCAAGGGGGTGTCGTGGGCACGGGGCCCATGTGCACAGGGTGTCTAGAGAGCTAGAGGCAGCACCCTGTGTGCATGGGAGTGTATCGAGGGCACAGGACCGTGTACACGGGGTGTCCAGAGAGGTCCTCGCCTACTGGGCTTCGCGTGCATACCTATTGATGCTTCCAAAATCTAGTCTTGGTCTTCACGGTTCTTTCTCCACTTCTATGCTCCCCATGCGGATGGTGTGGGCACTCTCTTTTGCACAACTTCCTCCATTGCACGTTCATCATTTGGCTCAAACCTCAGCTGCAAATGGTTGGGAGGTCAAGTAGTATACAGTCCTTCACAGAGTCAAGTAGACATGTGTAAAGGAGAAGATTCACCTTTACATGTATGATGTGGAAGATGCATGTGTCTCTTGAGGATGGGGCCCTTGATATGGTGATGTCTGTAAGGTGCTCCACACCAGTAAGTCGCGGTATCGCCGAGAAGGAGGAGTATGATCGGCGTGACGCGGAGGATTCTACCATCCTTAATGAGTGGCCAGATTCTAATCCCAAAGCACGTATGGTTGTTTGCTATGTCAAGAACGGCTATGAGCATATCCCGTATGGGCAGGAGAGGTCTCGCCCATGCAGCTCATATTGGCCACCATGTGCTCCTTGCTACCTCAATGTTAACGTGGACATGTGGCATGGGATGAGCTATACGCTGTCTACACGTTGACCGTCTGCCTCGGTGAAATTTCTGAGCAGATCGCCGTTGAGCCGAGGCTATTTCTCGAGAGGAACGTTGCCCTATGGCTCCACTACAAGGAGGCTCGTGGTGGAGCGGGAGCGCATCAGAAGGCGCCAAGTCCAGGCCAATATAGTTTAATTCAAGGAGAGAAACACGCAATATATGGGTTTGCCCCTTGAAAAAACCGTCTACAACCTCGACGACCGTTGACAGGAATAGGATGAAGATGAGGTCATCAGACTTTCACACCGCCACGCAGAGGATGAGTGGACTCGTCACATATGCATGTGCCCTGTATACTGCATTCACCGTCGTCTTGGTGGGGAGCAACTAGTGCTTCCCCAAGATGTAAATAGTCATCACTTTGTTAGTATGAAAACGCCGCTAATCAAAATTTCTATCTCGATGTAACAACTTTGTAACGCGATATTATTTTAAATTAGTGTTTTAGTCCTCAAATTAAGTAAATGATTATTGAGTTGATGGAAAAAATACGAAGGTCACATTATGGCGACTCTATGTTTGCATACAACTGTAGTGGCCTTGGCCCCGGATTGAGAGGTTGATTGGTTTGCTACCAACATTTGGCATTGCCAATATTTGCAAGCCAGCATTTGACAAAATAAAAAGCTACCAGCATTTGGCAAGCTTTTGTGAGATTGGCCACCAAAATTGGCAAGCAACCAATCTCTAGTCAACATTTGACGGTTGCCAAAATTTAGCATGTCAACTTTTGTCATTAAACCTAACTTGCATCTCATGTTGACATCTTATATTTGTGAACGGAGGGAGTATCGTCGATCTTGGCCCCAGATTGACTTGCATGACCTTTCCTTGGCCAGCTCATGCACGCGCCCTTTCGTCCGTCACCAGGGTGATAATTTCTTCCACTCAAAAGAAGAACACCGGAGTGTTCAGAACTCTTAAGCTTTCGTTAGTATCACAAGAGGATTCCATCCACGCTTGCGCAGGCGTTCCTCCGCTATGGGCCCGGTAACCACGTCTAGCTTGGTCCCCTTCTTGCGAGTACAAAACCCTCTCAAGAAAAGTCTCGGCCAAGAGCACAGCCTCTCGTTTCTGTAAAACCGGTTGATTTTGCAAATGATCATTGAGTTTCAGAGATGTTATAGCCACTAATTGTCTAATTAATTACACTAGAGACATCATTTCTCCTTCTATATGTTTGTATCTCGTCGGAGTCATGGACGTGCTCTTCAATGTAATACGCTGCTACTACTATCTACAAGGGCATCTCCAACGCCGACCCTGAAACCGTCTGCATATGCTTCGGACTGCACTGTCTAGACAGCGAAGACATCCAACACGAGTCTTTATCAGTCCGTGGCGCGGTCTGGACGTACTTTCTCCCTTAAACCGAAGACAAACATGAGGCCTTTGCGAGCGTCCGGACAGCCCCCACGCCTGCTTCTATTAGTGCCATGGGAATACAGACCAGGCAGAGACACACATGATTGCATCTGTCCCCTAAAGGCTCAAATAGAACAGCAGCCAGCCGTGGCTTGCCGAGAAACAACAGTAGCCTGCGTGGCCCATGTCGGGGCCCAAACAGATCCGGGGAGAAGGGCAAAGTGAGTGCGAAAAGAGAAGGGCCGTGCTGCATATGCATGTCCACCGTCCAGCTTTTGATAGGACGACACCGCAAGCAGTGTAGACATGCCATCCATTGCTTTGTGCCTCCTTTGTCATGGCGCCAACTCGTTTCGACTTCGAAGCAGCTTAGCTTTTGGGGATGGGGGTGGGGGGCTTGGCCATGTCTACTGAAAACCGCTTGTTTAACTTCAAACCCTGTAGGGTGCAGAAAAATCAGTAGAGATTATGTACTACGCAAAACTCAGAAACTTTGCAGCAGTTGCATCCGAAAATCCACCTCCTTCCCATAATATAAGACGTTTTCGGAAACTAGTCTTACATTGTGGGGCGGAGGGAGTACAGTACAGCAGTGCGGTTGCTAATGGAAGTCGTAACAAGCTAGCCCGTTCTAGGGATCCATAAAGTCTAGATTAGCCTACAGAAAAAGTACACATGGATGCTCAACAGTTTCAGCATACTCATGAGCGTCAAACAATACGGCCGGCGTGATAGCACAATGCTGAATAAAGTCTCCACACACGTCTGCAATGTGCTCCTTTGCATGATGATGGGCTGCGCCCCCAAACATAAAACCTAGCCGCTCCCATCCTTTGTATCTTCTTGTATCTTCCTCCTTCTGAACCTTAGCACTTCCTTGATTGATGGGAATAATAGAGAAAACCGGGTGGCTAGGCAGTTTCTGCATTCGAAGGCTCGGCTTCAACCTTCCACTTCTCAAATTCTGCAACACTCAACAGAAATGAGCTTGCGTTTCGATGCCCCCCACCTCCGAATTCCTGGAAACAGAATCAAACACGATACTTAACAGCAGTCTTGACGCACACCCATTCGCAAGCTAAGGTAGTTCAACAATGGAGATCCATCAGCAGAAAAGGTACCTGGGAGATAGAAGTCGTGTCTTCTTGTTCCAAACTTCTCAGGCTGATTTTTAGCATCTCGTCGTTATTCAACTCGGGGACTTTATATACTACAGCGCCAATAGCTCTGAAAAAATAGAGCGCAACTGGCATTATAAACTGAGACAACATGGTGCAGTGAAGTCGAAATTATATCTTAGATAATGAATAAGAAATAATGCAGAAGAAAGAGAGACCATGGGTTCAATAGACAAATTGGGGAATGTGAAACTTGCCTCAGATTCAAATTCCGACTCTTGTTAGCGAGCTGATTTCCGAGTTCGCTTCTCAGCATTGAAATAGCATCAGCATTGACAGCCTAAGGGGCAACAGAACCAAGAACCAGTATTGTTGATGATAATGAAAAAACAAAGACAGTAAAAAGCTTATCGTAAGTTAAGAGGACCAGACATTAGAAAGTGCGTGGATAAGCAAAATAGCCACTGAAGGATTCCTGTTTAAATTTATGGCTTGATACCAAAAAAAAATCTTGAAGGGCCAGAATCTGAAGGGGTTATCTGCAGAACCCTTCCTACCAAATGCACTTCCACATCACAAAGCTTTCGCAGATTGATTAGTACCATTTCACAAGGGTAAGATGTGCTCAACAGTACGATCGTAAGCCAAATAGACATCTCTAACAATACAGGAAACATATCACTTGGACGAAACACACTGCCCATCAGCCATCATAAAGGAGAATGTTGATATTCTACTATAAATCAAACTAACCACATCAATCAGGTAGAAATAGATTTTACCCGAGATAAATAATTATTAACAGATAGTGGAAGTTAATGTTATGAAAGTTGTGATTATGCAACAATAATTGCAGCGCGTCTTTATGTAGTACCACACTTTCAATCTTTCACATGCATCACCATGGAATGTTGACATAACATGGAGGAAACTTGTCGCACATAGAATAAAAGTTCACAGAGAATAATCAAGAAACAAACAGAGGATAGGGATGTTTATTTTACCAGACAATTCCCAAACTGGCCACATCCTAGAGCAATTTCAAAGGACTTCTCCAAACAATCATCAATTAATGTTTGCTTCTGCGATAATGTTACTTGTCCCCGAGAAATTACTTGCTCCGGATCCAACTCCAGCAACTGCAATCAGACCAGCACAATTTTACAGGATGGTAATGGTAATAAGATCTAGAAGTGCAAAAGGAATATCAGTATCTAAGGTATGTCAGCTGATGTCAGTGCATCTACAATACAGGATGTAATCATCAAGCACTAGAAGTTAAATTATCAGTCAAGATTCAACTGATCCGGTTCGGCCCGTTGGACCGGTGGACCGCACCTTGCTTTGTTGCCATCAGGGTCCAACAGGGGCAAACCCCTTCGAACCTAGGGTCAAACCGCACCTAGCTCACCAGAATACTTCCGCCGCATGACGGGTGGAGCATGGAGCAAAGGCACGCCGCTGGCCACCAGAATAAACTCGTCGGAGAGCGCCGCTCACCCCTGCCAACTGCCGTCTGCTCCACCATCTGCCTCTCCTTTTCCTGGTCGGTCTCCAAGCTCCCCACAGCCAGAGCAGGTTAGCCGTCAGTCACCGGAACTCCGTGACGCGCGGGGGTGCTCGCAGCTGGGGAGTGCCTCCTCGGAGTAGATTAGGTAGTCCCCATCTACAGCATCAATTCACCCTCCTACCAGTTTCTTTGTCATCTTCTTCTCCTGGTGTATAGAACCAGCCAACAAGTTGAACTGCAGCCATAGCCAAGCAAACAACAGCAGCGTGTACTAGCTAGGGGCAGACCTACGAACCTAAAGGTGCCCCGTTACCCTGGGAAACAAGGTGCGGGCCGAACCTTTAACCTAAATTCCCTCTAGACCACATACAAAGACATGCCAAGCTCGATCAACTGAGGATGGCTCCGCTCGCTCCCCTCCCTCCCCGCTCCTCCTAGCCCTCCCACCCACCAGCCCCGCCGCCGGCGAATCCCTGCCATCAGCCCACCCAGCCCCCCCCCCCCCTAGCCATTGCGGCTCCAAGTGCTGACCCTGTCGAGCCCCGGGCGACCCTCTCCGACGACCGCGTGTCCTCCGGTGACCGCTGGTACGATTCGGAGAGCGAGTCCCCAGCCCGCTCGTACAGCGACGTCGCACGCACACTGCCGGCTATGCCCGCGCCGCTCGCTCTCCTCGCTCCCGCACGCGCCGTCGACCCGCCTCGACTGCCCGTTGCGAGCCGCATCGGCCCCCGCTCCGAGGTGCACCGTGCCCCTGGCGGCGTCCAGGTCGACGCTGACGGCTTCCAGCAGCCGCGGCGCCAGAACTGTCGCCGCCGCCCTCGCCAAGACGACGAGCCCAGTACGACTCCACGCCAACGGCGCAGCCCATCCCCGGAAGAGGTCGCTGGACTCTGCTTCCGCTGCCTCGACCCTGGTCATCATGTTCGGGACTGCACCAACGACATTCGGTGTCGCCGATGCTTGGAATCCGGTCATGACTCGCGCTCCTGCAACCCACGGCGCCGGAGAGCCGTCCAGGCCAACCCTGACCACGCTCGCCCTGCTGCTCGGGCGCGGGCGCCCCAGGCCACGCAGCCACCTCCGCCTCCTCCCGCCGCCCCGGCCGTTGCGCCCTTGCCGCGCGCGCCGGAGCCGGTGAGGATAATCATGTCGCATTTTGTGGAGATGGAGGAGGCCGAGGAGGTCCTGTCCCGAGCAATGGTGGCCTCCATCACCGGCAACAGGCCGACCGTGTCCGCTGCCGAGGTGGCTGATGTGCTCCTGACCTCCCTCGAGCTCGAAGACGGCGACTTCACGGTTCACGCTAACCACCCCGAGGATTTCTTGATCCTGTTCAGCTCACGCACAACTATGCGCCGCCTCAATGGAGACCACTTCATCAGCTCCCCACGGTTCACCCTCTTTGTCTGGCCGTGGAGCAAGCTGGCCCATGCGGGCTCTGGCCAGTTCGAGTATCGCGTCGAGCTTGAGCACATCCTGGGGGAGAGCTGCTGGATCGAGCGGCTTCACCCCCAACACACGCTCCGGAGAGGACATGGCCACATTCTGGCTGGCAGGGAGCACGCATGATCCGGCCAGCATCCGCCGCGCCGCTGTTCTTGAGATCGTGGAGCAGATTCCAGCAAGGGTGCGTTCGGAAGCGCCAACCATCAGGACCCTCACCTACCCAATCTCCATTGCTCTTGCTCGGGCGCAGAGGATCGGAGCCCCTGCGCCTAGCAATCAGGGGAACAATGGACCTGGCGCTGGTGACGGAGATGGCGCCGGAGACGGCCACGACCATGCTCGAGGCAATGGCCGGGGCCGGGCACGTCGCCGCGGCCACAAGCGCCGGCGTACGGAGGCGCCACCTGCTGGACATGCGGACGGCATGGCCGTAGACACCCTGGGCTGGCGTCCTAGGGGCCGCTCCGTGCGCGCAGATGGTGTGTCCGTCGCGCATGCATCGCCTGTGCCGCCAACCGTCGCCGCGCCGCCGTCCGTACAGGCTGGGAGATACTTCATGGGCCCGTGGCCAGGTCAGCACGGTCGGGCGGATCAACAGGACCCCACCAACCCACGTCAACGTGCCAGAAAAGGAAAAGGGAAAGGATGGCAAAGGCAGGCTTTGGCCGCGGGCCAAACTGGCCCTGCTGCAGCTGCTGATGGAGACGCCAGGACCGGGCAGGAGGGGACAGCGGGTGGCCCCCAGATCGATGCGCCCGCGCATCCTACCAACGCAGAACCCCGCCATGTGCCAAGCATGGCACTCCCATTGGCGGCAAACACCCCAGAAGGATCAGGAGATTCAAACACCGCCCCATCCCCTGAGGAAGATAGCGTGGATCCCGCAACTGGCTCGCATGATCCGAGGGACTGTCGGTACCTGCCCGATCTGAGCGAGGTGCCAGACTCGCAGCCCGTGACAGCTAGTTTGTCGAGGCAAAGCGGCTGCTCGCCAGCTGCACCACCTGACGTGGCCATGTCTGCCCCCGCGGACCGGTCCTGCGGGACCCACGAGCGCACCACTGGGAGCACGGATGCATGCCCCGTCACGAGCGCGGTCCCTCCTGCAGAAGCAGCCAGCCCACCACCCCCGGCGATAATCATGCAAAGGCCCCAGGCCCAGCAGGCCCTGGCGAGGCCCAGCTCAGAACTGGAAGCCCGCACGCCTGCCTCCAATCGCCGAGGCCCAAGCACTCCCACTGAGGGGCGATTCGCTTCCCCGCCGATCACCATGAGACCGTCACGGGCCCGCGCCCCCGTGTCGCAATCCTTAACGCTGGGTGAATTTCTGGCGGCTGCAACCAAGCACATCGCCGCAGCCTTGCCGACGCCCAGGAGGAGGCCGCGCAGGCCCCTGAACTTCGCCGCACGCCGCGGCCGCTCTGCAACCAACTCATCCCCGACGGCGGCGCCCCCCACAGCCGAAAGACACGCGCACGTCCAGATCTTGCGCACCCTGGGGATCATTGGGACGAACCAAAAGATCTCATCCGCCGAGATGCAAACCTATGAGGGCATGTTCGCAACGCCCATCCCGCTCGCGGTGCTCAAGGCCATTGCTGCCCTGGTCGATCGAGAGATCCCGGAGGGTTTGACCAGCCTGCCGACCACACCGGCACGGGTCGAGGTTGCGTGTGAAACCTAGGAGAGGCGCACTGTTTCGCTCGTCGATCCAATGTTCATGGAGATCACGGCCTCAGGATGGTAGTGTGGAATGTGCGTGGCCTTAACGCACGCACTCGGCGCTTTGCCGCCCGCTCGCTGTTGGACACCACGGCTGCCTCCATTGTATGCCTACAGGAAACAAAGATGGAATTGCTCTGCTCGTCGGTTGTGCTCGACACCCTAGGCTCGGAATTTGACGATTACACATATCTCCCGGCAAATGGCACGCGAGGCGGCATTCTTCTGGCTTGGAAGAGCAGGGTTGTATCTATCACGCACCCTCTGTTCACCACGAACGCCCTCACTGCCACGGTGACCACGGCCACGGGCGTACCCTGGTGGATATCGGTCGTGTACGGACCCCAGGATGACACGGACAAAATTGCGTTCCTGCAAGAGCTCCGGGACATCCGTGCGGCCTGCCCCGGACCATGGATGTTGCGCGGAGACTTCAACCTCATCCTACGCGACGAGGACAAGAGCAATGGCAACTTGAATAGGCGAATGATGGGCAGGTTTCGCCGCCTTGTCAATGATCTCGCCCTGAAAGAAATTTACCTCAATGGGCGCCACTTTACATGGTCCAACGAGCAGTCCCCGCCTACCCTGGTGCACCTAGATCGCGTGCTCTGCACCTCGGACTGGGAAGACGCACACGGCGAGTGCCATCTCCGCTGCCTTGCGTCCGTCGTCTCAGATCATTGCCCGCTGCTGTTAGACTGCACACCCATGCCCACGGCATACAAGCGCTTCCATTTTGAGGATTTCTGGCTCAGGCTCAATGGATTTCAAGACACGGTGGCCGCGGCCTGGGGCTCGATTTTCGACCCGGACCCCTTTCACCGCTTGATGCTGCGCCTTCAGGCCACAGCCCGTAGACTCACCAGCTGGAGTGCCAAGTCTACTGGCAGCATTCGGGACCGAATGGCCATTTCCCACGAGCTCATATCACGGTTCGACAAGGCCCAGGAGGACCGCGCTCTATCACCGCCTGAAGACTGGCTGAAGAAGCACCTCAAGATCACATACCTTGGCCTTGCGTCCCTGGAGCGCACCATTGCCAGGCAGCACACGCACATTGCCATGATCAAGGAGGGCGACGCCAATACAGGTTTCTTCCACCGGCAATGCTCTTTTCGCTGACAGAAGAATCGAGTATACAGCCTTGCAGTGGATGGGCACATACTCACAGACCAGGACACGATGGCGCGATCTGCTTTTGAGCATTTTGACAGGATACTAGGCTCGGCTGCCGACAGGGAGCTCACGCTGGAGTTGGACCAGCTCATCGAGCCTTGCGACCTCTCCAGTTTGGATGCACCATTCACCGTGGAGGTCTAGGACGCGATCAAACGCCTCCCCGCCCGCAAGGCGCCGGGACCTGACGGGTTCACCGCCGAATTCTTGCGGGCCTGCTGGACAACTGTTCGACATGACTTCATGGATGCCTTTCAGCAGCTGTTCGAGATGAGGGGCCGCGGCTTCCACAAGCTAAACCAAGCCCTGATGACCCTGCTTCCCAAGCGAGCCGATGCCCAACAGCTAAGCGACTACCGCCCGGTTTGCTTGATACATCTTGTGGCCAAGATCTTCGCCAAGGTCCTCTCGTTACACCTCGCCCCCAGGCTGGATGCTCTAGTTAGCCGGAACCAAAACGCATTCATCCAGGGCCGGAGCCTCCACGACAACTTCATCCTAGTCAAGCAATCTCTACGGATGCTACACCAGCTGGGGCTCCACGGGTCATGTTGAAGCTCGACTTAACGCGCGCCTTCGACACCATATCATGGCCATTTCTCTTTGAGGTCCTGCGACAATACGGGTTCGGAGAAAGATTCATGGAGTGGCTCGCAATCCTGCTTTCGACAGCGAGCACTCGCGTCCTGCTGAATGGAGAGCCAGGACCCCCCATATGGCACCGCGCTGGCCTGAGACAGGGCGACCCCGTGTCCCCTCAGCTCTTTGTGCTCGCCGTGGACACGCTTGGCAGGCTGATGCGCCGGGCTATGGACGTCGGCATCCTGCGGCAACTCCATCCCAGGCGCCACATCCCGGCGATCTCTCTATGCGGATGATGTGATGCTATTCTGCCACGCCACACCGGAGGATGTTGCCGCCATCAAAGGAATCCTAACCCTATTCGGCAAGGCGAGCGGGCTGCTGGCGAACTACGCCAAGAGCTCGGCCACCACCCTGCATGGCAACCCGATGGCCGATGAGGCGACCTCTCAGCTTGGATGCCCGGTAGCGCAGCTCCCCATATCTTACCTCGGCATTCCGCTGACGACACGTCAACCCACTGCCACCCAGCTGCAACCCCTCGTCGACTCGGTGGCTGCCAGACTCCCGACTTGGAAAGCGTGGCTCATGAACAAGGTTGGGCGACTCGCCCTGGTCAAGTCCGTTCTGTGCGCGATTCCCGTGCACCAGCTGCTCGCGTTCGCCCCGCCTAAGAAAACATTGAAGCAGCTGGAGAAGATCCTGAGAGGTTTCCTGTGGGCCGACCGCGCCATTGCCAATGGCGGACACTGCCACGTCAATTGGCGCCATGTATGCAGACCCATCGAGTACGGCGGCCTAGGGGTCCGCGACCTTGGACGCGCTGGGTTGGCGTTGCGCATACGATGGATGTGGCTTGCCCGCATGGACCCTGACCGCGCCTGGCAAGGGCTCGACATGCAATTCACTAATGAGGAGCGAGCAATGTTCTCTGCATCAACCACCATGAGCATCGGCAATGGTTTGACGGCACTGTTCTCGGAGGATAGCTGGATCAACGGGCAGTCTGTCCTTGACATCGCCCCACTACTCTACCAATGCATCCCCAAGCAGCGACGCAAAGCACGGACGGTTGCCGAAGGGCTAGCCAACAACACTTGGGCGCGCGATATCCAGGGGACACTGGGGCTGCATGAGATAGGCCAATACTTGCTCCTCTGGCAAGCTCTGAGCCACACCACCCTCTCTAACGAGCCGGACCGCTTACTCTGGAGGTGGACGGCCAACGGCCGCTACTCGGCGCAATCATGCTATGCGGCAAGTTTCCAGGGTTCTACACGATGCCCCTCATGGCAGCTGGTATGGAAAACCTGGGCACCACCAAGGGTGAAGTTCTTTCACTGGTTGGCAGCCCAAGATCGCTGCTGGACGGCTGAAAGACTCGCCAGGCGCGGGCTGGATCATCACCCCAGGTGTCTCCATTGCGACCAGGCAGTCGAAACGCTACAGCACCTGCTCCTGGCCTGCCCCTTTGCACGCCAGACATGGCACACCATCCTCGACTGGCTCCAATTGCCGGCCCAGCCGCCTGATCAAGAGCCCAACGTCATGGAGTGGTGGCGGCGCGCAAGGGAGAGAACACCACCGGCGCATCGCAAAGCCCTCAAGTCTATCACTTTGCTCGTCCCCTGGATGATATGGAAGCACAGGAATGCATGCGTCTTCGACAATGCTACACCATCTATCGCAACGCTAGTGGATAGGATCAAAGAGGAGGCCCGGTGTTGGGCAAAGGCAGGCGCCCAGGGGCTTCGGTTGTTCTGCCCACAACCTGGGATGTACATTGACCGATTACAGAACCATGTAACAACACACCTCCTAGGAGGTCTTCCATCTTTTCAATGAAATGAAACGCAAAGGCTTTTTGCGTTTTCTCAACAAATTATCCTAATAGGTTCAGAGGTCCAATAACAGGGTCAGACCGGACCGGTTGAATTTTGGATTTATCAGCGAACAACACCATTCTCTAAGTTTGATCACACTATGTTGGGTCGACACAGTGCAGCCCAACTACCCGAACCAGGTTACATAGATGGAGCACGTCACTCGCCCATGGCCAATGCACTCGTACCATGCAAGCCTGCTTCCTTCTGTTGTAATCCTCCCATTGTATACTCACATCTAAATACCTTGTCAGTGATGAATATAGATACACGATGATTTACACTATTAATTTTGCTATCCAACAACCTCTTCCACTCTTCCGCCATGTCCAATGACCCCGATGTTCGCAACCTCAGCGGCAGCTGCCAAAGTTCCTCCAGTCATGGCTTTCCCTGCTGCTCCCATGATGAATATGTCGGCCTCTCTCGGTGACGCCTTCACATCGAGCATGACGGTGTCGCTTCCTCTCGCCGCATCTGTCACCAGCTCCGACGTGCGTGACAGCCCTAGCAAGCCGTCCATGCACCACATCAACATCACCTCCTACATCGGCTTCAAGCTCAATCTATCAGCGAACAACTACTCCAAGTAGTGTCGACTCATGTACTTCGTCCTTCTCCAAATACAATGTGCAGAACCACGTCCAAGTGGAGACAGATCCACAGCAAGAGAGCGACGGGTGGCACCATGACGACATCACCATTGTCCTCCGGTTCTACACCACCATCTCCAACGAGCTCTTTGACGTCGTCATGTCTCCGCACAGCACAGCATATCACGTGTGGAATCAGACTCACACCTTCTTCCGCGACAACCAGCCGGGACATGCTATCCATCTCAACACAAAGTTCCACACCACCATCCTAGGTGGCCTCTCCATCGCCGACTACAGCCGGCGGCTCAAGTCCCTCGCCGACGTAGACAAACTCGCGTTGGACAAAACCCTCATGCTACAGATGATCCATGGGCTCAACCGACGTTTCCAGGTGATGGACACTGCTCCCTATGCAAAGCCCTTTCCCGACCTTAATGCGGGTTCTCTCGTGTCTTCTGCTTGAAGAGATCACACTCATTTAGTGTGAACACAGCGAGAGATCCTTCCCTTATCATGGAGGAGGAGCTCTCGCCACGTTCACACTCAGTGAGAATGATGTCAATCTCTTCAAGCACAAGACGCGAGTATCACCTGCACAAAGGTCCGGAGAGGGATCTGCATAAGGAGCACCATGGCCATCCCTAGAAACGTTGGTTGCGTTCTCAGATCATCTGCAGCGTGAGGATTTGTCCAACACAGGTTCGTCGACATCGGCAAAGGACTTTAGTCGGCGACTGTAGGGGGCGATTAGAGGTTGCTCTGGACAGTGCGCAAAACTTCGCGTTGAGATGGATAGCACGCCCTAGCTGGTTGTTGCAGAAGGTGTGAAGTTGATTCCACATGTGGTACGTTGTGTTGTGCGGAGACATGACGACGTCGAATAGTTCATGGGAGATGGTGGCGTAGAACTAGAGAACAATGGTGATGTCGTCATGGCACCACTCAACGCTCTCTATCCGTGTCCACCTAAACGTTGTTCCGCATACTGTATCTGGAGAGGACGGGGTACATGACTTGACGATACTTGGAGTGGTTGTTCACCGCCGGATCAAGCTTGAAGTTGATGTAGTAGGTGATGTTGACGTGGTGCATGGGTAGTGGAGGCATGCTAGGGCCGACACGCAGGTCTGAGCTGGTGACTACCTTGGCGAGAGGAAGGGACGCCGTCATGCCCGATGTGAAGGCATCACCAAGAGAGGCCAGCAGGTTCACCATGGGAGTAGTGGGGCAAGGAGTGATTGGAGGAACTTCAGCAATTGTGGCCTTGGTGTCGGCAAAAAGTCACTGAGGTTACTATCAATCACTGGACATGACGAAAGAGTGGAAGAGATTGTAAGCTCTAATACCAAGAAGTGTAGTCACCGTGTACCTATATACATGAGTATCCAACCGGATTCAACAAAAGGAGGTGTGTGTGCTACGTGCAAGCTGAGCATGGCGTAACGCGAGCGCGCTGGCGTGGGCGATCGGTGCGCTCCATCCATGTCGTCCGGTTCAATAGTTGGGCTGCACTGTGTCTATTCGTCCAACAATCCTCAAGCACTAAAAGTTAAATTATCAGGAAACAACACCGTTTCTAAGTTTGATCAAGGTATGATGCTAAGTTGTGAATGAGTGTTCAAGCAATTATTTCACTAAACAGCAACCTGAAGTGGTTATCATATAACTAAAGCGACAAAGACCAATACTCAATGCAATATAAAGTGATAAAAGATGGTGAACATCCATGTTCAAGTGAAAGGAGGAAGTGCTACTGCAGAAAACCATACTAATACTAACAAGTAAATCGTCACCTGATCAAATAACTTCCCATTTGAATTGACATTAAATTCAATGTTCAGATCTTTGAGGCCACTGCTGAAGGCCTTGCTATTTGGAATAGTCCATCTCCATAGATCTCCATCCTCGATAAACTTGAAAAGCTTGTGCACCATTTCAAGCTTGTTTTCAGGTAGATATTTCATTTCAGTTACAGAATTACCACTTCCATGATTCCGTGAAGTACTAGCTTCTGTTAATAACTTGTTCCTAAAGTAGTCGAATGCAATTGTTGCTCCACTGCGTTGCATGTCAATCACCTTATTCACATTTTCTCCAAGTGTGGCACTCCCACACAGACTTTCCATGGCAGTCTTATGATGGTCTAAGATTGTTACACTGAAAAGGGTAAAACGATGTAAGTGTCCCCAAGTGCCATTCTCCCAACTGAAAAGATGGTAATAAATCAAGGTTGTGTGCATCAATCGATGAAGAGGCCGGGGGCATGCCTCCTTTTTTAAAAGAAAAAGAGTGACATTCTCACACAACTTTCGGCAGCAGCCTTATGATGGTCCAAGAATGTTACAGTGGAAAAGATAAACAACTATAAATATCCTAGTATTGCCAAGAAAAAATATAGTGAAAGCTTCACAGTTCCACAATATTCAAAATGATTGAAGGCCACAATGTGTTACAAACATTGCGAATGCCCTGCTACTGTGCATAAAATTAGGAAGAATCACATCCACACGGTTCACATCAAACAATGTAAATAATGCAACACAAAGGGAAACGGTCAGAAATGAATCTTTACAGACCTCTGAACTTTCGGGGCTATATCAGCAACAAAACCAGGAGGCCCTACGAAGTCAAGAAGGTAAACATCTTCAATTTCGTCAAACGGAAGACCATCACTCCTGCAAAAGGAAACCCATAAGATCAAGGTTATAACAGGAGAAACACAATATCGTCGGTTTTCTTTTAAGGTACAAGATCATCGTTTTGGGTCTGCTCTGCCAAGGCTTGTATAGCATGACAACAAAAACACTAATGAGTTCTGGGTGATATTTTCGACCATTCCAATCAACCACGACTAATGATGTATTGAAATTTAAAGGAAGATACTCAATCCAGTTCAGACTATGCCCAATTTTGTCTCGAGATAATATGACTCCAGAGCATGGGTCCTTTTTATGTGAAATATAATTTCTAACTTGAGATGATCTTTTTGGTCGGGATACAGATTTGCACAAAAAATTGGCATGCACCTAGCTTAAACGAACTAACGACGCCAGGATTTGTCAAAGTGACACTACACCTGAAAACTGCAAAGGTAACGCCCTGTCAAATCTTACAAACACTGACTGTCAAAGTGAGCACCTGAAAAGCGCGTGAATCGTACAGATTTGATATCGTGCGTTGATCTTATGGTAGGTCAGGTCTGAAGTTCGGAAAGACTACCTGATGGGGTCATAGACGGTGTTGGGGAAGAAGCGGACGGGGAGGGCGGCGGCGGAGAAGTAGAGATGGGCGGCGAGCGCGGCGAATGCGCCGTCCGGGCACGGGTAGTGGTACAGCACGGCCGATACCTTCCGCGCAGAGCCGGCGGCGCAGGCCATATGTATTGCGGCGCCGAGGCGGATGACGAGCTTAGACGGGAAAAGCGGCGCGGCTGGGGCGGCGGGCGGGTGAGTGGGTTTCCTGGTTTCGTGGTTTTGGCAACGACGAAAATAACGTAGCTCCAGTAAAAAAATATTTCAGTAAAGTCGTTTTACAGGATGACCATACAATTTTTTCGAGGAAAGGCCATCATGGCTAGCTTTATTGAAATCAAATAATAGATACATCGTCTACGAGTTTGCTGTCCAACACGTCAGGGGGCTCGTTCATCCAAACCAACGAGATCTTATTACAATAACTATAGTTTGCTAGCACATGCGCTGCTTGATTCGACGATCGATAACAATATTTATAGATGACCTTCCCAATTAACGTAGTTGTGTCCACACACTTCGCGAAAATTGTTGCCGTTGCATCCCACCATCTCGACTGATCCGTACAAAAGTTGGTGACTTGCATAGAATCAGACTCAGCTTCCAATCGATTGAACCCAAGAGAATTAGCTAGTTCAAGACCATCCCTCATGGCCATAGCTTCAGTTGTGACTACATCAGCAGCAAACGGAATAAATTTGCAAGTAGCCGCAATAAAATTACCTTTTTCATCTCGTATTATCGCTGATGTTGTTCCCATTCCTTCATCCTGATAGTACGCCGCATCTACATTCACTTTCACAAATTTGGGGTTGGGTTTAACCCATTTATATTCCTGAGGCCCGAAGGTTTTGGTAAATGCCTTCTCATAATTGCTTGCAATAGCCAGTACAGAGACCGGCCATCGGACTATCGGAGGGACAGATTCATTATGTGTAATACGCCTTCTTATCCACCATAAGTACCAGCAGGCGACCGCGATTACCTGCTTAAAATTCAGACATGGTTCAAGGATTTGGGGACTATCCGGCATTAGAAGTAAATACTCCAAGATCGCTGAATCGAATCTATCAACAACACTAGCATGGTCAATTATCTCAGACATCCTCAAGCATCGCCACATCTCCTTAGCATGCAGACAAGTGAAAAGCAGGTGGCAGAGATCCTCAGCACCTTGGTGGCATATCGGACATGCTCCATTAGTCCCTATATGCCTATTCATTAGTATTGACTTTAGAGGGATTATTCCATGCAATACCCGCCAGCAAAAGATCTGAACTTTACGAGGAATATTTAGTTTCCAGAGTATACTCCATATTGCCAAATGGGTAGAGCCACTCGGGACTGAATTAATATTTGTATGTTCTCTGAAGGTATACATCCACTGTATTTTATACGCACTTCGGACAGAAAAAGTTCCAGTTTTATTTTCATGCCATGCGATAAAATCATCAAAAGCTTGGTGGTTCAGCGGGATTTGTAAGATCCTTCGCACGTCCACGGGGTTGAAGATATTAGTGAGCAGTTCCTCGTCCCAGATTCCAGTATTTGGGTCGATGAGATCACTAACCTGTGATAAAACTGTTTGGCCACGGGGTGTAATTATTTTCCTGTCTGGGCTAGCCGGAATCCATGGATCACACCAGATGTTTACTTCCTCACCTGATCCAATTCTCCAGATGTAACCCTTCTTAAAAGTTTCTAGACCTTTCAAGATACTTTGCCAAGTGAAAGACGCCCCCTGTTTCGGTGTAGCTTGTAGCAAACTCCCATTTGGATAATATTTAGCTTTCAAAACCCGAGCACAAAGGGAGTCTGGGTCTGTGATTAATCTCCAACATTGTTTAGCCAACATGGCTAAGTTAAAAGAATAAAGGTCCCGAAAGCCCATACCACCTTCGCTCTTTGGAAAACAGAGTTTCCACCATGAATACCAGTGCATCTTTCTATTCTCTTCATCATCTCCCCACCAGAATTGAGCTATTATATCTGTGATATCCTTGCAAACACCCTTAGGTAAACAGAAAACCAACATAGCAAAAACAGGGATGGCTTGGGCCACCGCCTTAAGTAGAATCTCTTTACCTCCAGTGGATAACTGTTTCTCCATCCAGCCGATCAATCTAGCTTTGATTCTTTCTCGAAAGTGTTTGAAGCAATCACTTCTGTCTGCACCCACAATAGCAGGTAGGCCAAGATATCTATCTGATAATGCTTCAGTTACAATATGTAAAATTTCACAAACTTCAGTTCTGGTTACCACAGGTGTATTTGGGCTAAAGAAAATACTTGATTTTGATAAGCTCACCATCTGACCTGAACTTTGGCAATAAGTGTCTAGTACATGCTGTAAGGAAGTTGCATTTAGGACATCCGCTCCCATGAGAATTAGAGAATCATCAGCAAATAAAAGGTGTGAGACTGATGGTGCATTTCTGCACACTCTAACCCCATCAAGGCTACCAACTTCTTCTTCAAACTGCAACATACTAGGATGACCATACAATTTAATTTAGGGGAAGGTTTTTTTTCTAGTGGTTAGGGGAAGTTTTCTAAGAGCATCTCTAGCGGATCCCGTATAATCTCGCCGGGGTGTGTTTTCCGGCAGTTTTACGAGATGGTTAAAAAATCTGGCCCGACCAGGTCCGGCAAAAATGGCCCGGCCCGTAAAATCTTTATAGAGGCCCGTGAACCGCTCGCGATTCTGGTATATATGCCGGCTCCGGGACGATTTAGGGTTCCCATCCTTCTTTTCCCCATTCATCTCCGCCGTGTTGCTTTCATTCTGGCATCAAATCGGGCGACTTTCGGCGTCATTTTCCGGCGAGGTTAGGCACCCGAGGTGAGAGGAGATGTCGTGCGCGGGATCCGGGAGGGGTGGCCAAGGGGGGCTCAGCGGCGACCCGCACCGCAAGCGCGGCCACGATGCGGAGGCCGGGAGCTCCTCCCTCCGCCCGCTGGTGAAGGAATGGCGGAAGGAGCAGGCGCGCATCCGTGGCGCCCACTCCCGCAGCGCGGATGCACGGGCGTGGAGAAACTTCAACAGCCTCGGCCGCATATTCTCCCCCACGCTCAAGCGTCACCGGGCACCGGAGAAGGCGTGGTTCGAGGCCAAGGTGGTCGCGCCGCCGAAGATGAAGCTCCAGGCGCATGCGTCCCAGTGTTCTTCGATGAGTACAAACTCGCGCGAGTCCTCTCCAATACCTTCATGTAGCACCACCTCCACGGCAACCTGCCCCGCGACGACGGCGACGACGACGATGAGTAGATCTAGTATGCTAGTATGCACCCCGACTGTTTAATTTCCTATTAAGTATGAACTCTGGTATGGTATGTAGTATGAACTCCGGTATGCTATGTTTGAACTTTGATGATCTAGTTTAAGCGTGAATTGCAAGTTTGAATATGCGGTATCAGTATGAAAGATCTATTCTGACTAACCGTTCGACGTCGAGCGAAATCCATTTTCGGGATACCGTAAACAAGTTTTGTGGAACGGCCGATTGCGGGATCTGATAGAGATGCTCTAACATCTATTTTTCTTCGTTCCCGCTATCAAATGACAACTCATGTCCATAGTTAGGAAACTTTAACCATCTTTGATCAACGAGCTAGTCTGGTAGAGGCTTACTAGAGACACAATGTAGTTTATGTATTCACACATGTATTTAAGTTTCCGGTCAATACAATTATAGCATGAATAATGAATATTAATCATCAATGGGAAATATGATAATAACCAATTTATTATTGCCTCTAGGGCATATTTTCAACAGTCTCCCACTTGCACTAGAGTCAATAATCTAGTTCACATCGTCATGTGATTAACACCCAATGAGCTCTCGGGTTTGATCATGTTTTGCTAATGAGAGATGTTTTAGTCAACGGGTCTGGAACATTCAGATATGCATGTACGTACTTTGCAAAATTCTATGTCTACAATGCTTTGTATGGAGCTACTCTAGCTAATTGCTCACACATTCAATACGTATCTGGATTGAGACTCAGAGTCATCTGGATCGGTGTCAAAGCTTGCATCGATGTAACCCTTTACGATGAACTCTTTATCACCTTCATAACCGAGAAACATTTCCTTAGTCTTCTTTAGGCGCCTAAGGATAAATTTGACTATTGTCTAGTGACCCACTCCTGGATCACTTTGTACCCCTTGCCAGACTCTTGGCAAGTCACACATCAGGTCTGGTACACATCATGGCATACATTATTAGGGCCTATGGCTAAAGCATAGGGGACGACTTTCATCATTTCTCTTTCTTCTGCCGTGGTCGAGCCTTAAGTCTTACTCAACTTCACACCTTACAATATAGAAAAGAACTCCTTCCTTGACTAGTCCATTTTGAACTCCTTCAAAATCTTGTCAAGGTATGTACTATGTGAAAGTCATATCAGGTGTCTTAGATCTATCTCCATAGATCTTCATGCCCAATATGTAAGCAGCTTTAACCAGGTCTTCCTTTGAAAAGCTCATTTCAAATAGTCCTTTATGCTTTCCAGATATTCTACATCATTTCCAATCAACAATATGTCATCCACATATACTATCAGAAATGCTATAGAGCTCGCACTCAATTTCTTGTAAATACAAGCTTCTCCGTAAGTTTGTATAAAATCAAAAGCTTTGATCACCTCATCAAAGCGTATATTCTAACTCCGAGATGCTTGCACTAGTCCATAGATGGATCGCTGGAGCTTGCATGCTTTGTTAGCATCCTTAGGGTCAACAAAAACTTATGGTTGCATCATATACAACCCTTCCTTAAGGAAACTGTTAAGGAACACTGTTTTGACGTCCATCTGCCAGATTTCATAATCATAGTATGTGATAATTGCTAACATAATTCTAACAGACTTAAGCATCGCTACGGGTGAGAAAGTCTCATCGTAGTCAACTCCTTGAATTTGTCGAAAACCTTTTGCGACAAGTCGAGCTTTATAGACAGTGACATTAACATCAGCGTCTGTCTTCTTTTTAAAGATCCATTTATTCTCAATGGCTTGCCGGTCAACGGGCAAGTCCACCAAAGTCCATACATTGTTCTCATACATGGATCCTAT
Organism: Triticum aestivum; assembly: GCF_018294505.1. Classification (NCBI taxonomy): domain Eukaryota; kingdom Viridiplantae; phylum Streptophyta; class Magnoliopsida; order Poales; family Poaceae; genus Triticum; species Triticum aestivum. Next base: position 527,293,285 of record NC_057810.1, on the reverse strand, counting down.
CTCAGATTTCATGGCCTCAAGCCATTAGTCGGAACCCGAGCTCATCATTTTGCTTCTTCATAGTTCGTAGGTTCACCGTTGTCTAACAACACGACTTCCAGGACGGGATTACTGTAACACTCTGGTGCGGAACGTGTCCTGGTCGACCTACGAAGTTCAGTAGTAACTTGATCTGAAGTTTCATGATCATCATCATTAGCTTCCTCTCCAATTGGTGTAAGCATCACGAGAGCTGCTTTCTGTGATGTGCTACTCTCTAGTTCGAGAGAAGGTACAATTACCTCATCAAGTTCTACTTTCCTACCACTCACATCTTTCGAGAGAAACTCCTTCTCTAGAAAAGATCCATTTTTAGCAACAAATATCTTGCCCTCGGATTTGTGATAGAAGGTATACCCAATGGTCTCTTTAGGGTATCCTATGAAGACGCACTTCTCCGCTTTGGGTTCGAGCTTATCAGGCTGAAGCCTCTTGACATAAGCATCACACCCCAAACTTTAAGAAACGACAATTTAGGTTTCTTGCCAAACCATAATTCATATGGTGTCGTCTCAACGGATTTAGACAGTGCCCTATTTAAAGTGAATGCGGTTGTCTCTAATGCATAACCCCAAAATGATACTGGCAAATCGGTAAGAAACATCATAGAACGCACCATATCTAATAAAGTACGATTACAATGTTTGGACACACCATTACGATGTGGTGTTCCAGGTGGCGTGAGTTGTGAAACAATTCCATATTGTCTTAAATGAGCGCCAAACTCATAACTCAAATATTCACCTCTATGATCGGGTCGTAGAAACTTTATTTTTCTTGTTACGATGATTCTCCACTTCATTCTGATATTCCTTGAACTTTTAAAATGTTTCAAACTTGTGTTTTATTAAGTAAATATACCCATATCTACTTAAATCATCTATGAAGGTAAGAAAATAACGATATCCACTGCATGCTTGAACACTCATCAGACCGCATCCATCGGTATGTATTATTTCTAATAAGTTGCATGTTTCATTGTTTCGAAAAACGGGGTTTTAGTCATCTTGCCCATAAGGCATGGTTCACATGTATCACATGATTCATAATCAAGTGATTCCAAAAGTCCATCGCATGGAGTTTCTTCATGCGCTTTACATCAATATGGCCTAAGCTGCGGTGCCACAAGTATGTGGTGCTATCATCATTAACTTTGCATCTTTTGGCATCAATATTATGAATATGTGTATCACTACGTGTAAGTGCATCTAGTGCCCCTTAGTGATTTTGGTGTATTGAAGACTTATAGGTTAAGGGACTGATGCGTTTGTGAGTGTACACAGGTCTATAAGTCTATGAGGAGTTTGATATTTACAGAGAAAGTCGACCCCTAAAAATGAAGTTCTTCGACTGAAGACTTTGGATTTCTGAAGACTTTCTGAAGACTTTGAAGATGAAGAAATTGGTGTGATCTTGAAGACTTGGCAATCATTCGAGGAACATGAAGCGTGTCATGAAATTGTCACGTCAGATGTCCTAGTGAAAGGACTTAGTCGTGGAGCCATCACAACTAGGAAGCTTGAAGGGGTTAATCAGGACAAGAGACACGAGAGGTTTTATACTAGTTCGGCCCCTTACGGTGAAGGTAAAAGCCTACGTCTAGTTGTGATTGGGATTATGTATGTCTCGATAACCAGGAAGTAGAATCGCTTGACCTAGCTCTCGAGTCGTTGTTTTGTACCCTGAACCGCCGCCGGGTCGTCCCTTTATATACTGAGGTTGACGCCCAGCGGCTCTACAGAGTCCCGGCCGGCTTATAGATTGTATCCGGCTCGGTATCTTAATCTTTCTTGCCTTACAATACAAGTTACATGATCAAGGCGGTTTAACACTACGGGCCTTAGGTCACCTCTGGGCCGTTGGGCCTTTATTAAGCCGCCGTCTTCAAGCTTGAGCTTCTGCCTTCAAGAATGCTTGTAAGTATAACCCGACTCCTTATGGCGGGTCATACTAGTAGTTATATCCCCAACATTAGGCCCCAGGCTGATTTGAACTAGTTCATATCAGCCTTCAACACTTAAGGAAAAGTTCTCCGCCTCTTATTTAAGAAGATTCATGTAACCCGCCGTGACGTCACCTTTCAAATTTGTGGTAACCCGCCATGACGTCACCTGTCATAAATGTATACTTTGTCCAACACATCTCAACGGATCTTTGTCTTAATGACCATCCGAAAATCGAGGCGCCTTTGTAGTTGGATAATTTATGTTTTCGGCCTCCTCATTTTTCGCGCTCTTTTAGTGGCCCTTTCTTATAAATAGACCCGACTAGGTCTTCTTCATTCTTCGTTTTCTCCATCTTCTTCCTCTCGCCCCCTTCTGTCACTCGAGCTCCGCCACCGCCGCAGCGCACCTCGTCTCCGTCAACTTTGGCCACTGCATCGACCTGAACCCGACCAGAGAACGGCGGCGCCCCTCCGCAACAGATCTACCACTATAAGTTTCCCCTTTCTGTACCATAGATCCATACTAGGGTTAGCGAGTTCTTATGCATAGTTCAGATTTCATCTTAGTTCTTCGTGTTCCTTCTGTTGTGGCTTCTTTTGATCCAACAATATCATAGATCTCATGCGGTAGGTGTTTCGCATCCATTTTAGGTACTAGCAGATCTTCTTTCCTTATAAAGAATCCCCATTAGACCGCATGAACTCCTCTGTGCCATGTTTTTAGGTCTAGTAATTTTTCTTTTCTGAACCTTGGTTTGATCCAAAATAATTACTGCAAACTGTGAAACTTGTTTCTCCTATACTTAGGGAAAATCCATAACTTGTTAGACTTGCTAGTCATGGCGGCTCTGACTGTCGGCTTAAGGAAGTGATAAATCGGAACTTCCTCTGTTAGTTGAAATAACACTGATGGCTTGAAAACACTTATGGCGGCTTACGTAACCCGGATGGAAATATCTTTATACCATTAGGCCCCTTCATAAGTCGCCATAGTTCATTCCAGCAATATTTTTCCTGCCCGGCTTAAATTTGAACCGGCCTTTTTTACCTTGCATTTAGGCTTTCAAACATAATGGCGCCCAAGGCACCTACCACTTGCAATTGGGTGAAATCCATTGTCACTGACAGCACTTTAGATGACTTCGTCAAAACCGGCTATCTGCCCAAGAAAGAAGTCATGCCTTACCGTGCTCCTCACCCGGCCGAAGAAATCCCTCAACCTAAAGACGGAGAGGTGGTTGTCTTTACTGATCATATGAACCGGGGTTTTACTCCTCCTGGTTCGAAGTTTTTCAGAGACGTGCTGAAGTTTTTTGACCTTCGCCCACAAGACATTGGACCCAATTCCGCGTCTAACATCTGCAATTTCCAAGTGTTCAGCGAAGTTTATCTTGGTGAAGAGCCAAACTTGTTACTTTTCAGAGAACTGTTCTATTTGAACCGCCAGACAGAGTGTGCCATTGGTCAGAGCTTGGAACTTGGTGGGTGAAAGTGCTAGTTATCGACTAGAGGGGGGGTGAATAGGCGATTTTTATCAAAGTCTTCAAAACATGAAAGTTTCGAAGACAAGCAATAGAAATGACCTAATTGATATGCAGCGGAAGATAAACTACAACAAGCAAGCCATAGTCAAGTATGCAATAATGTGAACGTACAAAGACTAATAGCAGCTAGGTAGTAAGGACCAGGATGGAAGATAGTATGAAGCCAATCAACGATAGTAGTCAAGCAATGAAGTCAAACAGATAAGATAAATAGGCACTGACTTCACGAAGACAAACTCAAAGTAAAGGGAGGGAAGGGATAGAACCAGTCACTTGTTGAAGACACAGGATTTGTTGGACCAGTTCCAGTTGCTGTGACAACTGTACGTCTGGTTAGGGAGGCTGAGATTCAACTCAGAAGACCGCGTCTTCACCTTATTCCCCTTGAGCTAACGACACACAGTCCTCGCCCAATCACTCTGGTAAGTCTTCAAGGTAGACTTCCGAACCTTCACAGACTTTGTTCACCGGCAATCCACAATGACTCTTGGATGCTCAGAACGCGACGCCTAACCAGCTGGAGGATACACAATCCTCAAGTGTAATAAGTCTTCAGGTCACACAGACAGAAAGACTTCAGTGATACCTAACACTCTTTTGGCTCTGGGTGTTTGGTCTTTGTCCTCGCAAGGATTTCTCTCTCAAAGGCTTCGAGGTGGGTTGCTCTCAAAACGACAAAAGCCGTAAACTAACTCTGAGCAGCCACCAATTTATGGTGTAGGGGGTGGGCTATTTATAGCCACAAGGCAACCCGACCTGATATGTCCGAAATGACCCTGGGTCACTAAGGAACTGACACGTGTTCCAACGGTCAGATTTCAAACACACACGACAACTTTACTTGGGCTACAAGCAAAGCTGACTCATCCAGCTCTGGATAAGATTTGCTCTCATTGTCTTCGCTCGAAGACATAGGATTTGGGTTGAGCATCACTTCAGTCACTCTGACTTTGTTCACTTGGACCCCACTTAACAGTACGGTGGTTCCTATGACTCAACACAGAAGAAAAGGAAACAACAAAACAACACATTCTTCGCACTCCATAGTCTTCGCTCAATGTCTTCTCATGTCATAGTCTTCAATGTGAATATATTCACATGCCACCATTGTCTTCAATGTATTCATACATTTTTAGGGGCCATCTCTGGTAGGTAAACCGAATCAATGAGGGACACAACCTGCGTTATCCTGCAATTCTCACAAACGCATTAGTCCCTCAACCAACTTTGTCGTCAATACTCCAAAACCAACTAGGGGTGGCACTAGATGCACTTACAATCTCCCCCTTTTTGGTGATTGATGACAAACTGGTTGAAGTTTTCAACGGGAATGAAGTATGTGAAATTGTAAAGGATAGGGTATTGTCTTCATAAGTGGCAAGGGATCCCCCTGAAGATGTGCATATAATTAATTTGCTTTTGGAATGCAATTGCACATGGCAGGTTGTACTTGTGGAGATCCTCTTCAACTTATGAAGATAATTCATCATGCATGAAATGATATAACTTAAAGAATGACATGCATAATGGAAAATGGACGTCTGCAGAATGATCTGAGTGCGGAAGTTATCATCGCACATGGAAAAGCAAATAAGTTGTAGACGACCATCGAGTTTAAGTGTTACAACTCAAAGAACGAAATGTATCAAAAGCAAGAGTTGTAAACACATAGGCAAAATATAAAGCAACCGCCCATATGAACCCGCTTGAAGACTATCAAACTCATATGCTTCTCCCCCTTTTGTCAGTAATGACCAAAAAGGTTTGAAGACATAGAGCATCTGCTCGTCCTCATGAGGAGTAGTTGAAGTAGCAGGGTTGTCATTGTTGTTTGGCGGTGCAGACGAACTTGGTGCAGTGTTGATGCGTGCAGAAGTAGGGGGTGGTGAAGTAGCATCGTCTTCATCATCGATCACGTTGGCATTCACAGTTGCCACGGAGGAAGAATAGTCAGAGTCTTCAAGGGATGGAGTTCGTCGTAGGACAACATTCCATGGAGGAGTGGAGTCAAACTTGAATCGTTCAGTGAAGCCATCGTCTTGAAGATCTGCTTCAGCACTGAGCAGGGTCAAACTCTTCCATGATCGCCGACAGGTTTCGTGAGTGACAAATGCATTCTTGGTGGCAAGATTTCGAATGCGATTTACATCCACCAAGAGACTTTGCATCTGACGCTTGAGACAAAAGTGATGCTTGTCTTGTTTCTGATGCAGTGCCACAAGAAGTTCTCGGTCATTTAGGACCCGAGAGCGCTTCTTTGGCCTTTGAGCAATTGTGCTCTCAGTAGCTTCAGTTGGCGCATGATGAGGCAGACGAGTGTTTCCAGCCATCGGATAGACACGAGTTACAGCTTGGACTCCTTCCATAGGCTGAGTGAAGCTTTGGTGTTCAGCATTTTGAAGACAAAGAGGCTTCTTGGCAGGCACAGGGTATATGGCTTCAACTGACATATCAACCTCTGGTAGAAAGATCACATGATTGCGAGCAGAGGGCTGATAGTTGATAGCAGAGTGTAGCTTGATGAGGCGCATGACCCATGGAGCATAGAATTTCAGGCCAAAAAGGTTAGATCCAGATGTAGCCAGTTGCCTGAGGAAGAAATCTTGTGCATTGAAGTTGATGCCATTGAGGATGTAAAATACCAATGTCTTCATGGCTCCTTCAAGTGTTGCAGCTGATGAATGTCCTTTGATAGGCCATAGAGTCCGCCTGATGATGTGATATATGGTGCGCGACAGATACTCAAGGTCATCAACAAAGAACTCCTTTGGGTATTCAGCGTCATGTGGCAATGGCTTCATCATGCTCAACATCTGGCTCATGTTGGGTTCTGGCTTATGGAAGATGCTCTCCAAAGCATTGCGGTGGTTTTGACAACCAGGTTCGTACAACTCTCCGGGAGTGGATAGGCATGTAAGCTCAATGATGTCAAGAGCTTTGGCTTCATGATGAACATTTCCTGTCATCCACTCGAGAACCCATGTTTTTGTATCTCTATTGTAGCCACGAATGTGAAGGGTAGCATAGAATTGAAGCAAAAGTTCTTCATTCCAATGTTCTTTGTCTGTCACAAAGCTGAGCAGACCAGCATCACGAAAGCAGTCAAGTGCTTCTTCTAAGCATGGTAGTCCAGCAATGGCTTCAGTATGCTCAATGTGATAAACAAACTAAGGACCAGAGACATTAGGCGGAGGGACCAGAACGGGCCATCTTACTGTGATTAGCTCGCCATGGTTGTAAGCTTGCTCAATTGTATAGGACCTTGGTGGCGGAACATGAGCAGTGGCAGCAACAGTGGCTTCAGGATGCACTACAGAAGCTTCAGGAGCAGTTGCAGCAATGACTTCTAGCATGTTGCTTGGTGTAGGCTCCACATTAGCTTCATCCATGACTACGTCATTGGCTTCATTCGTGTTAGTGGTGGCAGCCTCAACGTTTTCAACCTCCACTTGTTGAGCTGGAGGGTCTGGTACGGGCACGTTCACTTCAGGAACAGCTTCTTCAGGAATGGGGGGAGTAGGGACACGATCTTCTTGAAGTTCGTCATCGGCTGATGCAGCCGGATTGTCTTCAGCAGCTTGGGCTTCAGACGCGGAGACATTCACAGTTGGAGTGGCTTCTGAAAACACTTGACATGCAACAGGTTGGTGGTGCACTTCTCCTTCTGGAACGCTCGGAAGAGGGACTTGAGGCCTTGGTCCTTTGTGAAGCCTTTGTAATACAGGCGACGCCTTTGGAGATGGAGTAGGCAGGCCCTCATCCTCTTCAACTTGCACAGATGGTTTGACTTGTTGTTGTTGGGGAGTACTGGGGGAGTCTTGTTGTTGCGGGCGATCAGCCCATGATGCATCCTGAGCAATTGGCGTCAGAGGACGACCAATGCTGATGATTTCGCTGTTCGTGAGAACAGGCGATGATACCACGTTGTGTTCAATCTGAGGAAGAACTTCATCATCTTCAACATTGTCATGGTGACCAATGTCTTCAGCAGTGATGGGATCAACTGCTAGAATGTCTTCAGCTTCATGAGCCTCTGTGGAAGCAGGATCATGAACAATCATTCGTAGTTCTTGATTTGCAGATGCAGGGCGAACCACTAAGATAGGTTCAACAACAAGGGGCTCCGTGGGAGCAGCCCGATTCTTCTTGGTTTTGCGCTTCTTCTTGGAGGGAGCAGCATCAGAGGCTTCTGAGGGTTTCCTTTTTCTTGCTTTAGCCTCTGCAGCCCTCGTCTTCTTCTGTTCTGAAGCGGTTGACATGGCTTTTGGCTTCGAGCCAGTCATGCTGCTTGGGAAGACTATGCGAGGTTCATCCTGCCTTGAAGGTGCAGGTTGGACAGTTGATAGCTTCTTGTTCTTTGCAGCCATCCTGGGGTCGATGCCAAGACGACCAAGAGCTTTGCGCTTCTCAGCCTCATTATAGGCTAGCACACACTTGTCAGCCAGACTCTTCATGCGCTCTCGAGAGCCTCGAGCTTCTTCATGCTTCTTGTGAAAGGCTTCTTTGAACTCGTGCAGCATGATCTTGAAGTTTTTGACATCTTGCACGCTGAGCTTGGCCACATGCTTCTTGAACTGCGCCTTTTCATAGTCAATCTTGTGCTTCAGTTCGATGATGCGCTGAGCAATAGCTAACTCAGAAGCAATAGCGCCATTGAAGGAGACGATGAGGCCAATGGGAAGTTGCAAGTCATCAAAGCTGAGATTTGGTGTGTCAAACCACTCAACAATGAAGTTATGGATGATTGCCACGTCAAAGAGAGGCAAATTATTGAAGATCTCTGCTTCTTCCTTGCTCTTGATCAGTTGCTCAAGAGCATCATCTGCAAGATCGTCATCGCTGGACAGATCAATGTGCTCTTCACGCAGAATGGCAGCAGGAGTCAATGTCTGATCAGTACTCTTGATGATTTTCTTTTTCTTCTCCGTCTTCTTGGAGATGCGTGAAAGATCTTCAGACAACACACTGTCTTCAGGAGGTGCAGTGGCCAGTGGCTTCACACGTGAAGCTTTTGGAGGTGCAGCTGATTGTGAAGCCTTAATTTTCTTTGGCTTCTGTGGCCTTGTATGAGGAGCTGGGGCTTCATCAGTATCAGCATCATTATCAGAATGATCCACTTTGGCACCTTGTACCAATATGTATGAGATGAGGCCATCAAGGTTCATGAAGGGGCCGATTTCATTTTCTTCCGCTTCACGTGTGTCGTCATCACGGGGAGCAGAGGGACCAGGATTGAAGTCTAATCCCCATGACTTCTTGTTTTCGTTTGCCGATGCCTTTGCATACTGGAAGTTGCGCTTGAAGAGATTATCGTCACGACACCATAGCAATGATGATGGATCAGCATTTTCAGGCTGAGGTCCACGGACCATGCAAGGATAGAATTCTTGTGCAATAGCTTCAGCTTTGTTCTTGGGGGGAAGGCCTCGATAGAGAATATCACCCCAAGGACTTTTGATAGCATTCTTTTCAGCGTACTCCTGGGTCACGAACTTGTACTTGAACCATTGTTCAGCCCAATAGCGTCGAATCCATTGGATTCGGGTCTTGCGCTGATTATAATCCTCTTTAGGATTTGTCTTGTAGATTTCTACGAGGTCATCAGGCAAATCTTTTGATGTTCCCCCTCGACGCTATCCGCCACCCTTCCTTACTGATTTCTCTGCAGCCATGAACTAAGAACTGAATGGCTTCAATATGTTCAAAGGCTTCAAAGGCTTTCGCTTGCTGGTCAAATAGGAACTAGCTTCAGGAGAGTTAATGTGTTGCTGTAAGAATTCTGCAAACGAATGCAGACTATGAGAACCAAGGGATTCTCCCACGGACATGTACCTGTGACAGCATTAGAGATGCGAGGGAAGGGGAAGAGGTCATATGCATTCTCAGAAGATTTTGAAGATAAATCAGTTTGAAGACATTGACCTCATGTTGCGAAGACATTCACTTATATGTTGAGAGTTAGTTCCAGATTTGTACGAATCCGTGAATAAGTACAAGTGAGGAATCTAACTATATATGAAGCTTAAGTGAATATACTAGGCAGTATGAGATGTAGACAGAATAGATCTAACATTCTGTAGACAGAAACCAATTTTGGTAAATAGGATGAATCATTGAGGATCAAAAAGATGGTAAAAATAGAGTTATATTTACCACACGAAGAACTGCTAGATGGGATGAATAGGAGACCGAGCAGTTCAATCCACCGTGCCCTAACTTGGCGACGGAGGACACCTACGGTGGTGGCGGAGAGGACGATGTCCGCGGCCGGCGTGAGGACGGCGTCGGAGAAGTCGCGGCAGCTAAGCGCTTCGTCGCCGGCGTCGTCGAGAGCTAGCGGTGGCGCTAGGGTTTTGACGAGGTGGAGAGGTGGAAGAAGGTTTTCTTGACCGCAGGGGACACGTATTTATAAGTAGGTGTGCGGCAGCGCAATTACGCAGGTGCCCCTACCTGTTCACATCCGTGGGACACATGGCAAGCATGCAACATACTCAGAGTTGTCCCATGTTCCCACGCCCGCCAAGTTTGTCGGATGGTTGTTCCGGCTTCTCCGGATTTCAACAATAAAGATGAATCATTTAAAAGGACTTGATGTTTGTCTCTGTGTCTTCTGCTGACAACGATGCAGAGAAGACATTTGACAGTTTCAATAGAATGCATATGATTTGGACAGATAGAGTTTGAGATAGAAAGCATAGAGAGATTAGGGTCCGATCACATTCACTTAGTTCAAAAGATTCACAAATGAAGACATAGCTATAAGTGAATGTTGTAGAGGATAGAATACTAGTATATATATATGAGAAAGCAATCAAATCAACATAGTGAAGTAAATCATGATCATAAGTTGAAAGTTGAAGACAAACCAAATGCAAAGATATTCAACAATAACGCCATGAGTGAAACACTTCAAGCCAAGAAATTTGGTGGTGGCGTTACCCACCGTATAGGAAGTATTAGACCCAGAGACGGCGCACAATTATCGTGGCGCTCCGAAGTCAAATTTCATGTTAATGTATTCACACTCAGAATGTAAGTCTTCATTGATTGAAGATATACTTTACTTCGTGTGTTGCACATCTAAGTCATCAACATGCATAAGTGTTAGGATGTGTGCCTGATCACAGGACATTTGAGGATTCCAAGATATTTAGCTCACACCGTAACTTGCAAAACCTTTTCTCATCCAAGGGCTTTGTGAAGATATCTGCCAGTTGCTCTTCAGTGTTTACGTGAATGATGTCAATATCTTTCTTCATGACATGATCTCTGAGAAAGTGATGACGAATTTCAATGTGCTTTGTCTTTGAGTGCTGGACTGGATTGTTGGCAATCTTGATAGCGCTTTCGTTGTCGCAGAAGAGAGGGACTTGTTTCAGATTGATGCCATAGTCCTTGAGAGTTTGCTTCATCCACAGAAGCTGAGCGCAGCAAGATCCAGCAGCAATGTATTCAAATTCAGCAGTTGAGAGTGATACACAATTTTGCTTCTTTGAAGACCAACAGACAAGTGATCGTCCCAGAAACTGACATGTGCCTGATGTAGAGTTGCGATCGACCTTGTTACCAGCATAATCAGCATCCGAGAGTCCAACCAGATCAAATCTTGAGCCCTTTGGATACCATAATCCGTGTGTTGGGGTGTAAGCCAAATATCTAAGAATTCGCTTCACAGCTAAGTGATGCGATTCCTTTGGTGCCGCTTGGAATCGAGCACACATGCAAACACTAAGCATAATATCTGGCCTAGATGCACATAGGTAAAGTAAAGAACCAATCATGGAGCGGTATACCTTTTGATCGAACTCTTTACCATTGTCGTCGGGACCAAGATGGTGTTTGGCTGGCATTGGCGTCGTGTAACCTTTGCAATCTTGCATTCCAAACTTCTTCAGACAGTCTTTGAGATATTTTTCTTGAGATATGAAGATGCCATTCCTTTGCTGACGAATTTGAAGACCAAGGAAGAACTTCAGCTCACCCATCATGGACATCTGATATTGCTCTTGCATCATGTATCCAAACTCATCACTATACTTCTGGTTGGTGCAGCCGAAGATAATGTCATCCACATATATTTGGCACACAAACAGTTCACCATCATATGTCTTCGTGAAGAGTGTGGGATCGAGGGATCCAGGTTTGAAGCCTTTGCTCTTCAGGAAGTCTTTGATCGTATCATACCAAGCGCGAGGAGCTCCTTTGAGGCCATACAGTGCTTTGTTTAGTTTGTACACCATATCAGGATGTTTTGGATCTTCAAAGCCAGGTGGTTGAGCAACATACACTTCTTCATCAATCTTGCCGTTGAGGAATGCACTCTTCACATCCATTTGATATAGCAAGATGTTGTGGTGATTAGCATAGGCTAGCAGTATGCGAATAGCTTCAAGCCTTGCTACAGGAGCAAATGTTTCATCGAAGTCAATTCCTTCAACTTGAGTATATCCTTGAGCCACAAGACGTGCTTTGTTTCTGACGAATTGACCATGCTCATCTTGCTTGTTTTGATATATCCATTTAGTGCCAATAATGTTATGCTTGTGAGGGTCAGGGCGCTTGACAAGTTCCCAAACATTATTCAGCTTGAACTGTTGAAGTTCTTCTTGCATGGCTTCAATCCATTCAGGTTCCATAAAGGCTTCAGCAACTTTCTTGGGTTCTGATATTGACACAAATGAAAAATGCCCATAGAAATTTGCTAATTGTGTTGCTCTTGAGCGAGTAAGTGGACCAGGTGCATTGATGCTATCAATTATCTTCTCAATTTGTACTTCATTTGCAATATGAGGATGAACTGGACTAAGACCTTGCTCATGCTGATCATTGTCATCATTGGTAGGATTGTCTTCGGTCTGAGCATTGTCTTCAGGTTGGTTTGGTTCAGAAATGATAAGTTCCTCTTCAGGCTGTGCTTCAGAAGGCATGATTTCACCAGTTCCCATCAGCTTGATAGATTCGCTGGGAGGAGCTTCATCTAATGTGCTTGGCAGGAGCTCTCGTTGTGAACCATTGGTTTCATCAAATCACACGTCCACAGTTTCAACGATCTTGTAGTGAAAGAGGTTGAAGACTCTGTAAGAGTGCGAGTCCTTTCCGTATCCGAGCATGAAGCCTTTGTGAGCCTTAGGTGCAAATTTTGACTTGTGATGGGGATCCTTGATCCAGCACCTAGCACCAAAGAGACTGAAGTTGCTGACATTTGGCTTCTTGCCAATAAGGAGCTCATAGGATGTTTTGCTCAGAAGCTTGTGGATGTAAACACGGTTGATGATGTGACATGCTGTATCAATAGCTTCAGGCCAGGACTTTCTTGGTGTCTTGTACTCATCGAGCATTGTTTGAGCCATCTCAATGAGGGTTCTATTCTTGCGCTCTACAATGCCATTTTGCTGAGGTGTGTATGGAGCAGAAAACTCATGAGTGATTCCCATTGTATCCAGATAAAGATCAAGCCCGGTATTCTTGAATTCAGTGCCGTTATCACTTCTGATATGCTTGATCTTGACGCCATAATTGTTCATGGCTCGATTGGCGAATCGTCTGAAGACATCTTGTACTTCAGTCTCGTAGAGAATTATGTGCACCCATGTATATCTTGAGTAGTCATCAACAATGACGAAGCCATAGAGACAAGCTGTTGTTGTGAGGGTAGAGTAGTGAGTAGGGCCAAAAAAGTCTATGTGTAACAGCTCGAAGGGTTGAGATGTCGTCATGATTGTCTTCGAGAGGTGCTTCGCCCTAGTCATCTTTCCAGCTTCACAGGCACCACACAAATGATCTTTCTTGAACTTGACACCTTCGATGCCTATGACATGCTTCTTCTTGACGAGTGTGTGTAAGTCCCTCATGCCAGCATGCCCCAGCCTCCGATGCCAGAGCCAGCATTCTGAAGCTTTTGCAAGAAGACATACGGCAAGCTGTGGGCCTGCTGAGAAATCTACCATGTATAGATCATCTTTCCTATACCCTTCAAAGACTAGAGACTTTTCAGATTCAATTAGTACAAGGCAATGATATTTTCCGAATAGCACAATCATGTTCAAGTCACAAAGCATTGAGACAGACATTAAGTTGAACCCAAGGGATTCAACAAGCATCACTTTATCCATGTGTTGATCCTTTGAGATTGCAACTCTACCTAGACCCAATACCTTGCTTTTACCAGTGTCAGCAAATGTGATTTGACTCTTGTCGGATGGACGTAAGGTTGAGTCCATGAGAAGACTTCGATCACCAGTCATATGATTAGTGCATCCACTGTCCATATTCCATTCTGAAGCACGAGGTGTCATACCCTATAGTGCAGTTAGGAGGATAGGCTTCACAAGGTATGTTGTGAAGCATAAGCATTTGATGCACACTAGGATTATCACAGCTTATGTCAAGGTTAGAACACATAGTATGACAGGTAAGCGATTCATATGTGGAATACATAGTAAATCATTTTATCATGCGTCCCTTAATGTGTTTTAGGTCCCCAGCAATAGTATCGGACGCCTTTGATTGCTGGCTGGAGACCATATTCTGCAAAAGAGAGTTAATTCTTCTTCACCACCCACATCTTCAGGGGTGGCTTAGAAGCAATGAGTCTAAGTGCAGCATCTGAGAATTTCGGCTTTGAAGCCCTAGCAAATAGCCTTGCAGGAGATGAATGATACTCATATGAATAATCAGAAAAGTTCTTAGTCCTATGAACATGGCGGTTTGAGGACACACGTTCATATTCATAAGTTTGAGTACGATTTCCCTGCAAAACATTGGCGTTAGGGTGACTCAAGTGAGTCCTGTATTCGTATGAAGCCATTGAACCATATGATGCCTTTGGTCTGGGGTTTGTCTTCTTCCCTGGTGGTGTCATGATGACATTCACTAGAAGATTCTCAAGACAGCTTTTGGGAACCCAGATCTTCTTCATAGGTGGTCCATTCCTGTAGTTAGTACCAATATACCTGGAAACACTTCACCATTCTGATTTTTGAAAAGTTTATAGTTTACATCAAAGGATTCATCAATGATAATAGGATTAGCATAGGTAAAGCCAGATAAAGTGGATGGATCCACTGAAGGTTCCTTTGCAGCAACCCATGTGGTTTTGGGATACTGCTCAGGCTTCTAGTAGGAACCATCAACATTCATTTTCCTCTCGAACCCAACACCCTCTTTCCTAGGGTTTCGGTTCAGAATCTGCTTTTTGAGGACATCACAAAGTGTCTGATGTCCTTTCAGACTTTTATACATCCCTGTTTCAAGCAATGTCTTCAACCTAGCATTTTCATCAGCAATAGCAGTGGTATCCTCCGTAGAGGGGTTAGTTTCCACATCAGTAGTTGAAGACAATGCAACAGCAGCAGCATTGGTAGCGTTATCACGCTTAATGCATTTTAGACATGGTGGTTCAAATCCATTCTGTGTAACGCTGATTTGTTGAGCAAGTAATGAATCACGCTCCTTCAGAAGATCTCCATAATCCACTCTTATCTTTTCAAGATCTTGCTTTCTTTGAAGACATTCAGAAGAAAGTTTATCATGATCAGACAAGAGAGCATTATGTTGATCTTGAAGGGCGTCAAACTTGGAATGAAGTCTCTGAAGACTCTCAGCCAATGCTTTTGACTGATCCATTTCTTCGCCCAACATATCATTGCTCTTACTAAGCATGTTTTGAACCTTTTCCAAAGCTCTTTGTTATTTAGTGGCAAGGGAAGCAAGTTTGACATAGCTGAGGCCAAATTCATCACCTGATTCATCATCACTAGTTTGAGAGAAGTAGCATTCAGTTACCTTAGCACCCCCTGCCATGAGGCATGGTGAAGATGAAGACGATTCAGGTGGAAAGGTCATCTCTTTAAGAGACTCCTTGTAGTCATCAAGCCAAGGATCATGACAATTAAGATGAGCTTCATAGACCTCAATAAGCCGGTCCCAGATTAGCTTCGCGTGATTGAGGTGCATGACGTTCCTGAACTGATTTCAGGACAGACAGGAGCAGATGACATCCTTTGCTGTGAGGTTCAGTAGAGTGTACTTGCGAATGTCATCAGCCTCCGCCATCTTGCATAGATCGGTAAGACCAATCTCAGTGACGGTCCACAGTTCGCTATCCATAGCCATGAGTCACTTCTTCATCATGGCTTTCCACCGAGGATACTCATGACCGTCAAAGGTGGGGCAAGATACATTCCTCAATCCTGCAGTCGACATAGCTAAACTCCAGGTGGTTAAACCGAATCACACAGAACAAGGGAGTACCTCGCTCTGATACCAATTGAAAGTGCTAGTTATTGACTAGAGGGGGGGTGAATAGGCGATTTTTATCAAAGTCTTCTAAACGTGGAAGTTTCGAAGACAAACAATAGAAATGACCTAATTGATATACAACGGAAGATAAACTATAGCAAGCAAACCATAGTCAAGTATGCAATAATGTGAAAGTACAAAGACTAATAGCAGCTAGGTAGTAAGGATCAGGATAGAAGATAGTATGAAGCCAATCAATGATAGTAGTCAAGCAATGAAGTCAAACAGATAAGATAAATAGGCCGTGACTTCACGAAGACAAACTCAAAGTAAAGGGAGGGAAGGGATAGAACCAGTCACTTGTTGAAGACACATGATTTGTTGGACCAGTTCCAGTTGCTGTGACAACTGTACGTCTGGTTAGGGAGGCTGAGATTCAACTCAGAAGACCGTGTCTTCACCTTATTCCCCTTGAGCTAAGGACACACAGTCCTCGCCCAATCACTCTGGTAAGTCTTCAAGGTAGACTTCCGAACCTTCACAGACTTCGTTCACCGGCAATCCACAATGACTCTTGGATGCTCAGAACGTGACGCCTAACCGGCTGGAGGATATATAGTCCTCAAGTGTAATAAGTCTTCAGGTCACACAGACAGAAAGACTTCAGTGATGCCTAACACTCTTTGGCTCTGGGTGTTTGGTCTTTGTCCTCGCAAGGATTTCTCTCTCAAAGGCTTCGAGGTGGATTGCTCTCAAAACGACAAAAGCCGTAAACTAACTCTGAGCAGCCACCAATTTATGGTGTAGGGGGTGGGCTATTTATAGCCACAAGGCAACCCGACCTGATATGTCCGAAATGACCCTGGGTCACTAAGGAACTGACACGTGTTCCAACGGTCAGATTTCAAACACACATGACAACTTTACTTGGGCTACAAGCAAAGCTGACCCATCCAGCTCTGGATATGATTTGCTCTCATTATCTTCGCTCGAAGACATAGGATTTGGGTTGAGCATCACTTCAGTCACTCTAACTTTGTTCACTTGGACCCCACTTAACAGTACGATGGTTCCTATGACTCAACACAGAAGAAAAGGAAACAACGAAACAACACAGTCTTCGCGCTCCATAGTCTTCGCTCAATGTCTTCTCATGTCATAGTCTTCAATGTGAATATCTTCACATGCCACCATTGTCTTCAATGTCTTCATACATTTTTAGGGGTCATCTCCGGTAGGTAAACCGAATCAATGAGGGACACAACCTGCGTTATCCTGCAATTCTCACAAACGCATTAGTCCCTCAACCAACTTTGTCGTCAATACTCCAAAACCAACTAGGGGTGGCACTAGATGCACTTACAGTGGGATTTCAATTCAGCGCCGCAGGGATGCACTTTTCCCCTATGCCAACCTGCCAAGCCATCCAAAAGATTGGAACATGATGTGGTTCTACTGTAGGATACCACCCCGGCTGACGAAAATCCTCTGCTCGGCTTTCGTGCCCTCCGTCTTGACACCAATCATCCTTTGCCAGATAAGATTAATTCCGTAGAACACGGATCCCTCTCTCCTACCATAGCCAAGATCAAAGCTCTGTTGGGGAACGGGTTGACGGGTATTGACCTGGTTCGAGTCTGGCTTGCCTGGCGGGTCATCCCATTAAGCCGCCGCACCGTTTTAATGTGTGAATACACTAGCGCCAAGAATGACCCCTTGAGCCATAGCTCTGTCGACTTACCTGCTCACATTGTTGATGACATGACCAAATCTCTTCTTAACGAGACTCTGGCGGATTGTGGCAGAGTGGGTCTCGCTCCGTTCTGCAAAGACAACCCGGCTCCAAAGGTAGAAATCACACTATATAAAAACTGTTTACCTTATTTTCTTAATGCTTCACCCATATTCACAATATACTTAATCCTTGCAGGCGGGTGATAAATTTTGAAAAGTTAAATATGATCATGAAGCGGCTAAGAAAGCCAGGAAAGAAAAGAGAGCCGCCAGGAAAGAAGCTGCCGAAAGGAAGGGCAAGAAAGCTACAGCTTCCGACTTGCTTCGGCCGTCAGACTCTTCTAAGTCAGAGGTAGCCCTTGACTCCCTTGGCTTATTCTTTAATCATCTTATTGACACTGATCATCAGCAGGAGGACACTGGGACAAGCCGTAGCAAGGCTGACGAGGTAACTATCCTTTCCTCCGACTCCGAGCCTTTGCCAAGACAGAAAATCTGCAGAGTGACCCGGAAAGTAAGATTTTCTCATCCTATAGCTCATCACGATCCTCAATTTCTTTTGAAGCAGCAAATTCATGAGAGCCGGAGGCAGACCCGGCCCAGCAAGGACACGGAGCTCTCCTCCGGCTTACCAAATACTCCAAGGAAACGCTGAAACGAGGTTACCTCTATTTTAACTAAGTTTTACCCCTTAGCGGGTCTCTTTCGTCAACCACTCAATTCCTCTGACTCGGATTACCGGGATACTTCCCCTCCTTCTGGCGAGTCATTGCAATCCAATCTGCCGACTTTCAAGACTGTAGCAGGGTATAATAAACCACTCACTTTTGTAGTTATTGTAATCTTCTTACTTCTGTATTAATCTTTTGATTTGAATGCAGTGGTCAAGCTAAACCCAGCAAGAGGGTTAGAAAGAATAAACCGGCTGATGAGAGAGTCGCCACTGATGAGCCGGCTCTTGAAACAACCGTGCCAGAGTCAAGCACTCATGAACCGCCACCTGAACCAGCACAAGATGTGTCACCTCCTACTGACCTACCTACTGACCAAGGTGCTTCTGAGTCGGAACATCCCCAACCTCCGAGCCTAACCCGGACAGCTGATCCTTCCAATACGGATGTTGAAATCGCGGGAACCGGCCATGTTGACCCGGGGAGGCTAACCGTGCTGGCCAAATGCCCTGCTAAGGAAGAACTTCTAGACCAACACCGAGTTAAGATGGATGTCACCAATTATGCTCATATGAGTATTGGAGATGTCTTTTCTGGCTATATGAGCCAAGTGCACAACAGCCGGAATCTCGAGATTGACATGGTGAAGCAGATGCATCATAAATTCGAGGTATAACTCATTTTGTCTTGTCTCTTATCCTTCAGTATGTTAGCCCCCAAGTCTTCTGCTTAAGATACTTATGTTGTAGACTTAGAAACAAATTTTACAACATAACGAAAGAATAAACTTCCGGCTTACCATGTAATCCCCAAGGGGCGGCTTAACCAATATGGTTGAGCCGGCTCTTTATAGAGAGTCTTATAGGTCTTTAAACAACGATATGCATTAGCCCCCAAGTGTCGAGTGTTATTGTTTACAAAATGCTTGGGACTTACTCATGAATCACCATATAATGAACCGTCGTAGAAAAGAAAAAATTCTGCAATACATTAGCCCCCAAGTGCCAATTATGTTGCTGGAAAAATGATTGGGACTTTAATATTGCATAAACAACTTACTTGACTGTATACTTGCACATGCTAGCACGAGTTAACTCAAATCCGAGGTGACCAATTTGAAGAGCCGCCTTGAATTCCAAGAGGCAGAAGTTGAGAAGGCCAATAGTAAATTCGAGTTCAGTGTTTCTGAACAGGAAAAACTGAAAAAAGACTTTGAAACCGAAAAGAAAGCCTGGGCGGATGAAAATACCGCATTGATAAGTCGAGCTGAAAAAGCAGAAGCGGCTCTTGAAGAAGTCACTGGAGAATTGTCCGGGTTAAAACGCCATATTTCACAAATGGTCACTGCCATCTTCGGTAAGTCGCCTTGCCATTGTGTTTATATCATAAGCCGTGCAATAGAGTGTGCCATAATTTAACTTTCCTGAATATGCTTTGTATAGGCCCTAGAAGCGCAAATTTAAACCACAACATGCTGACGAAGCTGAAAGCCGTGTATACCTTGGTAGAACAATTATACACCGGGTCACAACGGACCCTTGCTTCGGTCGCCTTATCCAATGAGATTCCAACCCTCCTACCACGGGTCTTGAGTAAGCTTTCAGTCCTCCCTCAACGGATCAATGAATTGAGACGGTCAGCTACAAGTGCCGGAGCAATAAACGCTCTAAGCCGGGTTAAGGCCTGGCTACCTGAATTAGACCCGGAGGATATTGCCATTGGTTACCCAAGTCTCAAGGAAGATGTCACGCCGTTTGAGAATGCGGATTTCCTTACCTGTGTCAAAGAGGTATGCCCCATGGTGACTCTGATAGCCACTGAAGTAGATTATACCAAGTACCAGGCGGGTTCTGATGAACAAAATCGAAGGATTCCAACATCTGAATATGACGTGATCAGTTTGATTCCCCCAACTCGTAAGCATACCTTTGCTCCGGAAGTTGACCCGGCAGGTCTTGTTGATGATGAAGCAGAATTTGAAGCCTTAAACAACATTGACTGGTGAGCAGAGCGCAAACGTGGAGAGGGCTAATCCGGATGCTTCCGGCCAATCCTGAAGGTGAAGCCGTCATGGCAACTCAGTACCTGGTGTAAGAAACAACGCAAACTATTTGGACTTAATAAGTCCTGTAGTAGGGTGGAGATAACTCTGTTGTGGCCATGCCATCATGCATGTTTTGATGCTTAACATTTTTAAGCCGCCTTGTTATATTCGTGCGCATAGTTGTTTATTGTTTGAAAAAACTGTTCTTCAAATAAACTGCTAGGCCAAAAACGCGATCAAAATAATCATAGACTAGCTGGTTGATAAAAACACAACTATAATAAAATTTTCCACTGGCCCCACCGGTTCTTATGACCCGGCTGGTAAGGATGAAGATCCGATATTTGGATACCCGGAAAATACCTTGATACTTAAGGACTGGCGACTCATCAGTCGATATTGAACCGGGTTACAGACATTATATTTATCACTATAAGCCTCAGGAAAAATCTTAAGTCAAACAATGGGGCTTCCAAAGATAATTTAAACCACAAAAGAGAAATAACAATGGCAAGGCTATTGATTCGGATACGATCAGTGAACCGTCCCAGAGGGGTTTAAACTAGGATTCAAATACGATCATGTAGCCCCCAATGGCTTTGGCTTTGCGCCGATCAAGAGGGTACCGACAGCTGTGTTCTCTTTGGTTCGAATATGACCTATGTTTGAACAAGAAGCCCCCTAATGACCTTGAGAGCTTTTTAACAACTCTGATTCGAATACGATCAAAGTCGGTTCCCAAATGGGGTTAAGCTATGATTCGAATACGATCAAGAAGCCCCCAAGTGAGCTCGGCAGTGTGCCAATCAAAAGGGTATCGACAGCTATGTTCTCTTTGGTTCGAATATGACCTATGTCTGAACAGGAAGCCCCCTAGTGATCATAATTGTGAACAGCTAGATTCAAACGGAATCGTAAGCCGGATCATAACTGGTTGAGCCGGATCAAATATGACCCGCCCCCGAATGATCATGTGATAAAAAGATGAAAATAATAATGACAAATTTACCTTGTGAGAAGGGAAAAAGGACAGAGGTCCCGCTTTATTATTTATCATAATATATACATTGGAAAAATATATACATCAGTGGAGCCTATGGCTCAAGTGTAGTAGGGCCGGAGATGAGCAATGTTCCAGGGCCTCCGAGTCTCTTCCTCCGACTTACGTGAGTCTTTGTGCTCTTGAACGTCAATAAGGTAATATGACCCATTGTTCAAGTTCTTGTTGACCATGAATGGCCCCTCCCAAGGCGGGGATAACTTATGGGCATCAGTTTGATCCTGGATGAGCCGGAGCACTAAATCGCCTTCCTGAAAGGATCTAGACTTAACGCGGCGGCTGTGATAACGATGCAAGTCCTATTGATAGATCGCCGAACGAGCTGTTGCCAAGTCCCGATGTTCATCCAACAGATCAAGAGCATCCTGGCGCGCCTGTTCATTGTCTTCCTCGACATAAGCCACCACACGAGGTGAATCATGACAGATGTCACTAGGGAGAACCGCCTCAGCTCCGTAGACCATGAAGAAAGGCATATAACCCGTAGATCTGTTAGGAGTAGTGTTGATGCTCCATAACATAGAAGGTAACTCCTCAACCCAACAACCCAGCGTCCGTTGCAAAGGGACGAAGAGCTGAGGCTTAATTCCTTTCAGGATTTCTTGATTGGCTCTCTTGGCTTGACCATTGGACTGAGGGTGAGGCACTAATGAAACATCAAGCCGGATATGCTCATGTTGATAGAACTCTTCCATGGCGCCTTTAGACAGATTAGTGCCATTGTCAGTTATAATGCTGTGTGGAAAACCAAAACGAAATATCACCTTCTTCATGAATTGAATCGCCGTGGCTGCATCACACTTACTGACCGGCTCTGCCTCGACCCACTTTGTAAACTAATCAACTGCCACCCAAAGGTGAGTCTTTTTATCTTTGGATCTCTTGAAAGGCCCAACCATGTCAAGCCCCCAGACTGCAAACGGCCAAGTAATTGGAATCATCCTCAACTCTTGAGCCGGCACATGAGCCCGTCTTGAGAACTTCTGACAACCGTCACATTTACTGACCAGATCCTCTGCGTCTGCATGAGTCGTCGGCCAATAAAACCCATGACGAAAAGCCTTAGCCACAAGAGATTTTGACCCGGCGTGATGACCGCAATCTCCTTCATGAATCTCACAGAGGATTTCTTGGCCTTCTTCAGGATAGATGCACCGCTGAAAAGCCCCTGTAACACTGCAATGATGTAACTCGCCATGGATAATCGTCATGGACTTAGACCGCCGGGTTATCTGCCTGGCCAAGGTTTCATCCTCAGGCAACTCGCCCTGTGTCATATAAGCCAGATACGGCACCGTCCAATATGGAATGATATGAAGAGCCGCCACCAACTGTGCCTCAGGGTCAGGAATAGCCAAATCTTCCTCTGTAGGTAGCTTGACAGAAGGGTTATGCAAAACATCCAAGAAAGTATTAGGCGGCACCGGCTTACGCTGAGATCCCAGTCGGCTTAAGGCGTCAGCCGCCTCATTCTTTCTACGGTCAATGTGTTCCACCTGATAACCCTTGAAGTGCCCCGCAATTGCATCAACCTCCCGGCGATAAGCCGCCATGAGAGGGTCCTTTGGGTCCCACTTGCCTGACACTTGCTGAGCCACGAGATCTGAGTCGCCGAAGCACCTTACCCGGCTTAAATTCATCTCTTTAGCCATTCGGAGACCATGGAGCAAGGCTTCATACTCAGCTGCATTGTTAGTACAAGGAAACATCAACCGGAGCACATAACAAAACTTATCACCCCGAGGGGAAGCCAAAATAACTCCAGCCCCCGAGCCTTCCAATTGCCTAGACCCATCAAAATGAATTGTCCAATAGGTATTGTCCGGCTTTTCCTTAGGCATCTGCAATTCTGTCCAGTCATTGATGAAATCCACCAATACTTGAGATTTAATAGCTGTGCGTGGCACATATTTTAAACCATGAGGCCCAAGCTCAATGGCCCATTTGGCGACTCGCCCTGTGGCCTCTCTGTTCTGAATAATATCCCCCAAGGGGGAAGAACTAACCACAGTGATGGGATGGCCCAAGAAGTATTGCTTAAGCTTCCGGTTGGCCATAAATACCCCATAGACAAGCTTCTGCCAGTGCGGATATCGTTGCTTGGACTCAATCAGTACCTCACTGATGTAATAAACCGGTCGCTGAACCGGGTGCTCCTTGCCAGCCTCCTTGCGTTCCACCACAATAGCCACACTGACAACACGTGTGTTAGCAGTCACATATAGGAGCAAGGGCTCCTTATCAATGAGAGCAGCAAGAACCGGCGGCTCATCCAACTGTCTCTTCAGATCTTCAATGGCAGTATTGGCGGCGTCACTCCAAGTAAAGCTATCCGTCTTCTTCATCATCTGATACAGTGGTATAGCCTTCTCCCCTAACCGGCTTATGAACCGGCTTAAGGCGGTGATACGACCCGCCAAACGCTGGACATCATTAATACACGCCGGCTTGGCCAGGGAGGTGATGGCTTTAATCTTCTCCATGTTAGCTTCGATGCCTTTGTTAGAAACCAGAAAACCCAAAATCTTGCCTGCAGGCACACCAAAAACACACTTGGCCGGGTTAAGCATCATCTTGTAAACCCGGAGATTATCAAAGGTTTCCTTGAGATCATCGATCAAGGTCTCTTTCTCTCCGGACTTAACTACTATGTCATCCACGTAAGCATGAACATTGCGTCCAATTTGATCATGAAGACAATTTTGTACGCATCGCTGGTAAGTCGTCTGGGCACTCTTGAGCCCAAAAGGCATTGAAACACAAGAGAAGGCTCCAAACAGAGTGATGAATGCCGTCTTCTCCTGGTCCTTAACAGCCATCTTGATCTGATGATAACCAGAGTAAGCATCCAAAAAGCTCAATCGCTCACAGCCCGCCGTGGCATCGATGATCTCAATGATAAACCTAGCCGCCAAGAGCCGGGCCACTTCCTCACCGATAGCCTTACTTCTCTCCTCATTAAACCGCCAAAGGACTTGCTTGATCGGCTTAAACTTTGGATCAATATTAACAGTGTGCTCAGCGAGTTCTCTCGGTACACCCGACATGTCAGATGGCTTCCATGCAAAAATGTCGTGATTCTCACGGATGAACTCGATGAGCGCGCCTTCCTATTTGGGATCCAAATTAGCGCTGATACTGAACTGCTTGGATGAATCGCCTGGGACAAAATCAACAAGCTTAGTCTCCTCCGCCGACTGAAATTTCATGACCGACTCATGCTCTGTAGTTGGCTTCTTCAAAGATGTCATATCCGCCGGGTCAACATTGTCCTTGTAGAATTTTAACTCTTCCGTCGCGCAGGCCGACTCAGCATAAGCCGCGTCACCTTCTTCACATTCCAGAGCCACCTTGCGGCTCTCATGCACCGTAATGGTTCCCTTATAACCCGACATCTTGAGCTACAAGTACACATAACACGGCCGTGCCATGAACTTGGCATAAGCCGGCCGCCCAAACAGAGCATGATATGGGCTCTTGATCTGAACTACTTGAAATGTTAATTTCTCGGCTCTGGAATCATATTCATCCCCAAATGCTACCTCCAACTCTATCTTGCCGACCGGATACGCCGAATTACCAGGTACAACTCCATGGAAAACAGTGTTGGACTTCTTAAGGCTCTTATCAGTCAGCCCCATGCGACGGAAGGTCTCATAATAAAGGATATTGATGTTGCTGCCTCCATCCATCAGCACCTTGGTGAACTTGTATCCACCCACTTGAGGGGCCACGACTAGGGCTAAGTGACCTGGATTGTCAACCCGGGGAGGGTGATCCTCTCTACTCCATATTATAGGATGTTCAGACCACCACAAATAACGAGGGATTGCCGGCTCAACCGCATTCACGGCCCTCTTATGAAGTTTCTGTTCCCGTTTACACAAGCTGGTGGTAAACACATGATATTGCCCACTGTTCAGCTGCTTTGGATTGCTCTGGTATCCACCTTGCTGCTACTGCTGACTGCCCTGGCCAGCCTGCTGATTATATCCACCCTGGTTTCCCTGGGAATTTTGAAAATTGGGATTTGACCCGCCGCCCGGGCCATGAAAGCCGCCACCACCTGAGCTGCCCGGGCCATTGTTACAGTCAAACATGTTGGAATTCTTAAATGCCTTCATAATCGTGCAGTCCTTCCATAAATGTGTAGTCGGCTTCTCCTTAGAGCCGTGTCTCAGACAAGGTTCATTCAACAACTGCTCAAGTGTGGGTCCTGACCCGCCAGACCGAGGAGGTGGCCTTCCCTTGCGACGCTGGTTATGACCCTGCGCATTGGTGTTAGCCACAAAATCCAAACTACCGCCAGCCTTAGGTTTGTTACCTCCTTGATTTGCCGGGTTGTGCTGAGAGCCCTTGCCGTTGTCGTTCCTCTTTCCCCTCCCTGCCTTCTCATCATCAGACTCGGGATCCTTGGTACTGTCAGAATCAGCATACTTGACAAGAGCCGCCATCAGCGTGCCCATGTCATTGCACTCACGTTTGAGCCACCCCAGCTTTTGTTTCAAAGGTAAGAAACGGCAATTCTTCTCCAACATTAAGATTGCAGAGCCGGCATCCATCTTATCAGATGAATGTATTATGGCCTTAACCCGGCGTACCCAATGGGTTGTAGACTCACCCTACTCTTGCTTACAATTCGTCAGGTCCACGATCGACATGGGCTGCTTGCACGTGTCTTTGAAGTTCTGGATGAACTGGGCCTTTAACTCTGCCCATGAACTGATTGAAGTAGGCGGCATGCCTTTCAACCAGGTGCGGGCGGTTCCATCCAACATCATGGTGAAGTACTTAGCCATTGCTGCATCAGAAACCTCCAACAGCTCCATAGCCATCTCGTAGCTTTCAATCCATGCCCCAGACTGTAAGTCGGCTGTGTAATTCGGCACCTTCCTCAGCCCTTTAAAATTTGTAGGCAACCGCTCGTTACGCAGAGCCGGCACTAGACACAAGACTCCTCCAGTCCGGGTGGCTATACCTGCCTCAACATAAGTCGCTGGGTAAACCGGATATGGCTGATAAGCCGTCAACTGAGCCGCTTGCTCCGCCGCCCGTTCAACCAGTTGCCATAGTCTCTCTTGCTCCACTAAGTTAATGGCCTCATGACGTGGCGGGTTATCGCCACCTGGCTGGTCACGGCATCTAACATTGCTTGATACGGCCGCTGAATCCATGTGCCTGCTATAACTCGGGCTTCGGCTTGGACGAGGGGTCGAGTGGATCCTGTCTCGGCTGTATGGGTACGCCTCCTGCTGTACCAAAGCTGTCTGAAGAAGTTCCCTGACCCGGCGGGTTTCAACTGCAGTTGGAGAGTCGCCATCAATTGGGAGAGCCGCCAATCGGGTTGCCGCTGCTATCATGTTTTCCAATGGGTTGGGGTAATGACCCGGAGGGGTTGGTACGTACTGAGGTGGCGCCATGTTTACACGGGGAGATCCCATCACCGGTGACTGAAACGATGCTCCCTCATCGGGTGTCAAAACATGGTCTGGCCCTGTGCGTGGAGGGAGCCATGGTGGGTTGCCTATCTGCGGGATGAGCCACGGCGGGTTACTGGGCCCTGCTCCTGGCGTGTTAAAGAGGTTCCGAGGGTCATAAACCGGGGGAAGTCGAGACTGGGTCTTTTGATGCCTTCTCCTCATGACCTCATTAGCCGCGTTCTGGTCTTGCATAAGCCGGAAAGCGTGCACCTGGATCTGCTGAGCCTGAACGTCCAGAGGCGCCCGCTCTGCGGTTATCCTAACATCTTCTGCTGCCAGGTCCTCCTTAGCTTGCACCATATCCAACTTTAATTGTGCCACCTCCACATCATGACTGGCTTGATCCACCGGGCTGACCACGGCGGTTAACAGGGTGGTCAATTTGTCGGTGAGATCCATTAACACCTGGGCCGGTGAACACACAGGACCTCCTGCCCTGGCTGCCGCTGACCCGGAGGTTACCGCTGCTGCAGTTGTGGAGTCTTGGATGGGTTGGGTGCCAGCCATGATGATCCCGACCCTGCATGATGGCTCAAGACAATTCGGAATATTGCTGCCATCGGAACAACCGCCAAGCCCGCCATCCTGCAGCTGGTATAATGAATCCGTCTCACCTGTGGACGACTCACCGTCAGAGTAGATGGCGGCCTCACCACCAGAGGCAGATTCTTCAGAGAGCCCTCTGTGGATGCATCCCACTAAGGCACGTTTCACAGCCGGAAGAGCCCGGGCGGGTTTCACACGCTGAGCCGTTTCGACGAGGTCAGTGCAGATGTCCGGCTCAGGGCCCGGCTCGCCGATCTTGCCGATAAAGACGTGGATTCCGCCGAAGGGGACCCGGTACCCGTACTCAATTGAGCCGGCCTCGGGGCCCCAGCCTGCGTCGTTGATGTAGAGCTTGCTGCGACGACTTTTGGTCATTCGGCCCACAGCGTATCCCTTGAGCCCTTCGAAGCTGCCCTTCAAGAACTCAAATCCACCGTGCGCTAGCCTCATGGTGGGCGCCAACTGTCGTGGAATTGTCACGTCAGATGTCCTAGTGAAAGGACTTAGTCATGGAGCCATCACAACTAGGAAGCTTGAAGGGGTTAATCAGGACAAGAGACACGAGAGGTTTTATACTAGTTCGGCCCCTTACGATGAAGGTAAAAGCCTACGTCTAGTTGTGATTGGGATTATGTATGTCTTGATAACCAGGAAGCAGAATCGCTTGACCTAGCTCTCGAGTCGTTGTTTCGTACCCTCAACTGCCGCCGGGTCGTCCCTTTATATACTGAGGTTGACGCCCAGCGGCTCTACAGAGTCCCGGCCGGCTTATAGATTGTATCCGGCTCGGTCTCTTAATCTTTCTTTCCTTACAATACAAGTTACATGATCAAGGCGGTTTAACACTATGGGCCTTAGGTCACCTCTGGGCCATTGGGCCTTTACTAAGCCGCCGTCTTCAAGCTTGAGCTTTTGCCTTCAAGAATGCTTGTAAGTATAACCCGGCTCCTTTTGGCGGGTCATACTAGTAGTTATATCCCCAACAAAGCGTAAAGACTTTTGTTTTTGTAGTTTCATTTTCTCTTTCTTGAGTCATAGGAAACACCGTACTATTAAAGGGGGTCGAGGAAATACTAAGGAAAATTTTTCATGTGATGCTCAACTCAAAATCCTACACCTACCAATCCCTTCGAGTGAAGCCATTGGAAATCTCATACAATTCAGTCATATTCTTCAGTGACAGAGAGGAAGTTCTTCTGGTCTTTGAGGAATTTGTTCTGATTGAGGAGTTAGGAATTCGCCAGTGCGGATTGCCTACACAGTGAGGAACATGATAGCCCTGAGGAATTTGAGACTCAAAATTCTGACCGTTGCTGTGCTACGCGCCAACTGTCCCAAAATATCTACCCACCTAACGGTCAATATCAGACAAGGGCATTTATGTCTTATCATGTCGGGCTGCTCCCTAGGCTATAAATAGCCGCCCCCTACAACCACTAGCTGGTTAGCTGCTCCGAGAGAAACTGACACTTGTCATTTGAGAGCATCCCATCCTCCGAGGACTTTGAGTGAAAATCATCAAGTGAGGAAAACCCAAACCCAAACCTTCAAAACCCCAAAGTGATTGAGCATCACTGAAGAGATTGATCCTGCATGTATCCGACGCTTGTTACCTTTGAAGACTGTGCTTCTTCCAGACGGTTAGGCGTCAAGGTCTAGAGCATCCAAGAAGAATTGTGGATCGCCGAGTGACCAAGTTTGTGAAGGTCCGGAAGTCACCCGAAGACTTACCACGAGTGATTGGGCGAGGTCTGTGTGACTTTAGCTCAAGGAGAATATGGTGAGGACTGTGTGTCCGGGACTGTGTGTCCTCGAGTTTAAATACTCAGCCGCTCCAACCAGATGTACAACTGAGACAGCAGTTGGAACTGGTCTACCAAATCATTGTCTTCACCAAGCTTCCTGGTTCTATTTCCTGAACTCTTTCATTTCCTCATTTCTGTTGTTGTGTGCTTGTTCATATCTGTTTGAAGACTTGGACTGAAGACTTTCTCAATTTCCTCAGTTTGATTTCTTCAGTCTGTGCGTCTTCATCTTGTGTTATCCTGTGCTTATGCTTTCTGTACTCTATGTTGGTCTTCATCTCATCATGATGATTATGCGTGTGTTCTGCTATGTTTACTTTTGAGTGCTTATTCCGCTGCAAGTAGTTCTTCATTTAGGAATTTCCTCACCAGCAAATCCCTCAGTGAAGAATTCATAAAAATTGCCTATTCACCCCCCCTCTAGTCGATATAACACACTTTAAATTGGTATCAGAGCAAGGTACTCCCTTGTTCTGTGTGATTTTGGTTTAACCGTCTGGAGTTTTAGTTATGTCGACTGCAGGATTGAGGAACGTATCCTGTCCCATCTTTGACGGTCATGAGTATCCTCGATGGAAGGCCATGATGAAGAAGCGACTCATGGCTATGGACAACGAACTATGGACCGTCACTAAGATTGGTCTTACCGATCTATGCAAGATGGCTGAGGCTGATGACATTCACAAGTACACTCTACTCAACCTCACTGCGAAGGATGTCATCTGCTCCTGTCTGTCTCAAAATCAGTTCAGGAACGTCATGCACCTCACTCATGCGAAGCTAATCTGGGACCGGCTCTCTGAAGTCTATGAAGGTCATCGAACCCGTCATGATCCTTGGTTTGAGGATTACAAGGAATCTCTCAATACGATGACATTCGAACCAGAACCATCATCTTCTACACCCTGCCTTATGGCAAACAGTGCTAAGGTAACTGAATGCTACCTATCTGAGTCCAGTGATGATGAATCTGGAGATGAATTTGGACCAAGCTATGTCAAACTTGCTTCCCTTGCCACTAAACAACAAAGAGCTCTTGAAAAGTTCAATACATGCTAAATAAGAGCGATGACATGTTGGGTGAAGAAATGGGCCAGTCAAAAGCTTTGGCTGAAAGTCTTCAGAGACTTCATTCCAAGTTTGACGACCTTCAAGGTCATCATAACACTCTCTTATCTGATCACGAGAAGCTTTCTCTTGAACTTCTTCAAAGAAAACAAGATCTTGAGAAGCTAAGAGTGAGTTATGAAGATCTTCAGAAGGAGCGTGATTCATTACTTGCTCAACAAATCAGCGCTACTCAGGAAGAATTTGTTCCTCCATGTCTGAAGTGCATTATAAGTGCATCTAGTGCCACCCCTAGTTGGTTTTTGGAGTATTGACAACAAAGTTGGTTGAGGGACTAATGCGTTTGTGAGAATTACAGGATAACGCAGGTAGTGTCCCTCATTGATTCGGTTTACCTACCGGAGATGACCCCTAAAAATGTATGAAGACATTGACGACAATGGTGGTATGTGAAGATATTCATATTGAAGACTATGACATGAGAAGACATTGAGTGAAGACTATGGAGCGCGAAGACTGTGTTGTTTCGTTGTTTCCTTTTCTTCTTTGTTGAGTCATAGGAACCACCGTACTGTTAAGTGGGGTCCAAGTGAACAAAGTCAGAATGACTGAAGTGATGCTTAACCCAAATCCTATGTCTTCGAGCGAAGACAATGAGAGCAAATCTTATCCAGGGCTAGATGAGTCAGCTTTGCTTGTAGCCCAAGTATAGTTGCCGTGTGTGTTTGAAATCTGACCATTGGAACACGTGTCAGTTCCTTAGTGACCCAGGGTCATTTCGGACATATCAGGTCGGGTTGCCTTGTGGCTATAAATAGCCCACCCCCTACACCATCAATTGGTGGCTGCTCATAGTTAGTTCACGACTTTTTTTGTTTGAGAGCAACCCACCTCGAAGCCTTTGAGAGAGAGAAATCCTTGCGAGGACAAAGCCCAAACACCCAGAGCCAAAGAGTGTTAGGCATCACTGAAGTCTTTCTGTCTGAGTAACCTGAAGACTTATTACACTTGAGGACTGTGTATCCTCCAGCTGGTTAGGCGTCGCGTTCTGAGCATCCAAGAGTCGTTGTGGATCGCCGATGAACGAAGTCTGTGAAGGTTCGGAAGTCTACCTTGAAGACTTACCAGAGTGATTGGGCAAGGACTGTGTGTCCTTAGCTGAAGGGGAATAAGGTGAAGACGCGGTCTTCTGAGTTGAATCTCAGCCTCCCTAACCAGACATACAGTTGTCACAGCAACTGGAACTGGTCCAACAAATCCCGTGTCTTCAACAAGTGACTGGTTCTATCCTCTCCCTCCCTTTACTTTGAGTTTGTCTTCGTGAAGTCATTGCCTATTTGTCGTACCTATTTGACTTCATTGATTGACTACTATCGTTGGTTGGCTTCATACAATCTTCCATCCTGATCCTTACTACCAAGCTGCTATTAGTCTTTGTACTTTCACATTATTGCATACTTGACTATGGTTTGCTTGTTGTAGTTTATCTTCCGCTGCATATCAATTAGGTCATTTCTATTGTTTGTCTTTGAAACTTCCACATTTAGAAGACTTTGATAAAAATCGCCTATTCACCCCCCCTCTAGTCGATAACTAGCACTTTCAATTGGTATTAGAGCGAGGTACCCCCTTGTTCTGTGTGATTCGGTTTAACCACCTGGAGTTTAGCTATGTCGACTACAGGGATAATCAAAGTCTCCGCTGCTTGCCCCGTGTTCGATGGAACTGAATATCCCTACTGGAAGAATAAGATGTGCATGCATCTTGAAGCCATTGATGTCGACCTCTGGTATGTCGTCAAGAACGGCGTTCCCAAAACTGGTGAAGGTGTCACCCCTACTGATGTCAAGAAGTTCATTCAACTAGACTCTACTGCAAAGAACATCATCTGTGGTCATCTGACCAAAGGATAGTATGGCCGTGTGAGTGCTCTGGAAACGTCCAAGCTAGTCTAGGACTGGCTATCCAAGGTCAACGAAGGCGTCTCAACCTAGAGAGACCAAAGGATCAGTGTTCTTCGCAACCTCTTCAACCGCTTCAAGAGAAACGATAATGAAAATGTCCAGCTCACGTTCGATTGGCTCACCGACATCACAAATGAGCTCAGGCTCTCGGCGCCACTGAGATTACCAAGCATGAAATCGTCAAGACACTACTGAGATCACTTGACAGCTCCTTTGACACCCTTGCCCTCATGATACAAGAACGCCCTGACTTCAAGACACTCGATCCGTCTGATATACTTGAGAGGCTCAACACACATGAGTTCCAGCTTTCTGAGAAAAGAGATATCTATGGTCCCAACTATGGCCGAACTCGTGCTTTGAAGGCAAAAGTTTTTTCCTCATCTGAAGAAGAATCTGACTGCAGTTCTGATGATCCTGAAGACATTGGAAAGGAACTTGCTATGCTTCTGAAGAAGTTCCAGAAGTTCACCAAGAAGAAGGGCTTCAGAAAGTCTTCACGATCTAGCTCAAGAAATGATGAAGCTTCCACTCATGACAACAAGAAGAGAACATGTCACAAGTGCAAGAAACCTGGACACTATATCTCTGAGTGTCCACAGTGGGACAATGAGAAGAAGAAGAAGAAGAAGAAGAAGAAGAAGAAGAGCAAGGAATATGATTTTGATGACAACAAGAAGAAGAAATCTTCACAGTCTTCTTCCAAGTCCTCATCAAGGTCTTCATCTCATAAGAAGAGCTCATCTGGCAAGGCTCATGCTTTTGTTGGCAAGGAAATGGATTCCGAGGAGGAATCTGCTTCTGAGGAGGCGGAGGTGGAGTCTGAAGAGGAGTACGACCCTGGCGTTGCAAGTCTGGCTCTAGCCACAGCCTATGTTGCCAAGTCCATCTTCAACACTGAAGACAATGACTTCCACACCAACGCTGAAGCTGATGACAAGGATGATCCTGCTCCCACCTACTGCTTCATGGCACGTGGTGCCAAGTGTATGACACCTCATGCTTCAGAATGGATTATGGACAACGGATGCACTAATCGTATGACTAGTGATCGAAGTCTTCTCATGGACTCAACCTTACGTCCATCAGACAACAGTCACATCACATTTGCTGACACTGGTAAAAGCAAGGTATTGGGTCTAGGTAGAGTTGCAATCTAAAAAAATCAACACATGGATAAAGTGATGCTTGTTGAATCCCTTGGTTTCCACTTAATGTCTGTCTCAATGCTTTGTGACTTGAACATGATTGTGCTATTCGGAAAATATCGTTGCCTTGTACTAATGGAATCTGACAAGT
This sequence comes from Triticum aestivum, assembly GCF_018294505.1. Taxonomy (NCBI): domain Eukaryota; kingdom Viridiplantae; phylum Streptophyta; class Magnoliopsida; order Poales; family Poaceae; genus Triticum; species Triticum aestivum. Next base: position 527,259,846 of record NC_057810.1, on the reverse strand, counting down.
CTCTAGTCTTTGAAGGGTATCGGAAAGATGATCTATACATGGTAGATTTCTCAGCAGGTCCACAGCTTGCCGTATGTCTTCTTGCAAAAGCTTCAGAATGCTGGCTCTGGCATCGGAGGCTGGGGCATGCTGGCATGAGGAACTTACACACACTCGTCAAGAAGAAGCATGTCATAGGCATAGAGGGTGTCAAGTTCAAGAAGGATCATTTGTGTGGTGCCTACAAAGCTGGAAAGATGACTAGGGCAAAGCACCCCTCGAAGACAATTATGACGACATCTCAATCCTTCGAGCCGTTACACATGGACTTATTTGGCCCTACTCACTACTCTACCCTCAAACAACTGCTTGTATCTATGGCTTCATCATTGTTGATGACTACTCAAGATATACGTGGGTGCACATAATTCTCTACAAGACTGAAGTGCAAGATGTCTTCAGGCGCTTCGCTAATCGAGCCATGAACAATTATGGCGTCAAGATCAAGCATATCAGAAGTGACAACAACACTGAGTTCAAGAACACCGGGCTTGATCTTTATCTGGATACAATGGGAATGACTCATGAGTTTTCTGCTCCATACACACCTCAGCAAAATGGCATCGTAGAGCGCAAGAACAGAACCCTCATTGAGATGGCTCGAACAATGCTCGACGAGTACAAGACACCAAGAAAGTTCTGGCCTGAAGCTATTGATACATCATGTCACATCATCAACCGTGTTTACATCCATAAGCTTCTGAACAAAACATCCTATGAGCTCCTTACTGGCAAGAAGCCAAATGTCAGCTACTTCAGAGTATTTGGTGCTAGGTGCTGGATCAAGGATCCCCATCACAAGTCAAAATTTGCACCTAAAGCTCACGAAGGCTTCATGCTCGGTTACGAAAAGGACTCGCACTCTTACAAAGTCTTCAACCTCTATCTCTACAAAATTGTTGAAACTGTGGACGTGTGATTTGATGAAACCAAGGGTTCACAAAGAGAGCTCCTGCCAAGTACACTAGATGAAGCTCCGCCCAGCAAATCTATCAAGCTGATGGGAACTGGTGAAATCATGCCTTCTAAAGCACAGCCTGAAGAGGAACTTATCATTTCTGCACCAAACCAACCGAAGACAATGCTCAGACCGAAGACAATCCTCCCAATGATGACAATGATCAGCAAGAGCAATGTCTTCGTCCAGTTCATCCTCGTGTTGCAAATGAAGTACAAATTGAGAAGATAACTGATAGCATCAATGCACCTGGTCCACTTACTCGCTCAAGAGCAACACAGTTAGCAAATTTCTGTGGGCACTTTTCGTTTGTGTCAATATCAGAACCCAAGAAAGTTGCTGAAGCCTTTATGGAACCTGAATGGATTCAAGCTATGCAAGAAGAACTTCAACAGTTCAAGCTGAATAATGTTTGGGAACTAGTCAAGCATCCTGACCCTCACAAGCATAACATTATTGGCACTAAATGGATATATCAAAACAGGAAAGATGAGCATGGTCAAGTCGTCAGAAACAAAGCACGTCTTGTGGCTCAAGGATATACTCAAGTTGAAGGAATTGACTTCGATGAAACATTTGCTCCTGTGGCTAGGCTTGAAGCTATTCGCATACTGCTAGCCTATGCTAACCACCACAACATCTTACTATATCAAATGGATGTGAAGAGTGCATTCCTCAACGGCAAGATTGAAGAAGAAGTGTACGTTGCTCAACCACCTGGCTTTGAAGATCCAAAACATCCTGATATGGTGTACAAGCTAAACAAAGCATTGTATGGCCTCAAACAAGCTCCTCGCGCTTGGTATGGTACGATCAAAGACTTCCTGAAGAGCAAAGGCTTCAAACCTGGATCCCTCGATCCCACACTCTTCACGAAGACATATGATGGTAAACTGTTTGTGTGCCAAATATATGTGGATGACATTATCTTGGGCTACACCAACCAGAAATATAGTGACGAGTTTGGATACATGATGCAAGAGCAATATCAGATGTCCATGATGGGTGAGCTGAAGTTCTTCCTTGGTCTTCAAATTCGTCAGCAAAGGAATGGCATCTTCATATCTCAAGAAAAATATCTCAAAGACTGTCTGAAGAAGTTTGGAATGCAAGATTGCAAAGGTTACACAACGCCAATGCCAGCCAAACACCATGTGGGTCCCGACGACAATGGAAAAGAGTTCGATCAAAAGGTATACCGCTCCATGATTGGTTCTTTACTTTACCTATGTGCATCTAGGCCAGATATTATGCTTAGTGTTTGCATGTGTGCTCGATTCCAAGCGGCACCAAAGGAATCGCATCACTTAGCTGTGAAGCGAATTCTTCGATATTTGGCTTACACCCCAACACTCGGATTATGGTATCCAAAGGGCTCAAAATTTGATCTGGTTGGATTCTCGGATGCTGATTATGCTGGTGACAAGGTGGATCGCAAGTCTACATCAGGCACATGTCACTTTCTGGGACGATCACTTGTCTGTTGGTCTTCAAAGAAGCAAAACTGTGTATCACTCTCAACTGCTGAATCTGAATACATTGCTGCTGGATCTTGCTGCGCTCAACTTCTATGGATGAAGCAAACTCTCAAGGACTATGCCATCAATCTGAAACAAGTACCTCTCTTCTGCGACAACGAAAGCGCTATCAAGATTGCCAACAATCCAGTCCAGCACTCGAAGACAAAGCACATTGAAATTCGTCATCACTTTCTCAGAGATCATGTCATGAAGAAAGATATTGACATCATTCACGTCAACACTGAAGAGAAACTGGCATATATCTTCACAAAGCCCTTGGATGAGAAAAGGTTTTGCATGTTACGGCATGAGCTAAATATCTTGGAATCCTCAAATGTCCTGTGATCAGGCACACATCCTAACACTTATGCATGTTGATGACTTAGATGTGCAACACACGAAGTAAAGTATATCTTCAATCAATGAAGACTTACATTCTGAGTGTGAATACATTCATGTGGAATTTGACTTTGGAGCGCCACGATAATTGTGCGCCGTGTCTGGGTCTAATACTTCCTATATGGTGGGTAACGCCACCACCAAATTTCTCGGTTTGAAGTGTTTCACTCATGGCGTTATTTTTGCAATGTCTTCGCATTTGGTTTGTCTTCAAATTTCAACTTATCTTCATGATTTACTTCACTATGTTGATTTGATTGCTTTCTGATATATATACTAGTGTTCTGTCCTCTACAACATTCACTTATAGCTATGTCTTCCTTGTTGAATCTTTTGAACTAAGTGAATGTGATCGGACCCTAATCTCTCTATGCTTTCTATCTCAAACTCTATCTGTCCAAATCATATGCATTCTATTGAAACTGTCGAATGTCTTCTCTGCATCCTTGTCAGCAGAAGACATAGAGACAAACATTAAGTCTATTTTAAATGATTCATCCTTATTGTTTGAAATCCGGAGAAGCTGGAACAACCATCCGACAAACCTAGCGGGCGTGGGAACATGGGACAACTCTGAGTATGTTGCATGCTTGCCACATGCCCCTCAGATGTGAACCGCCAGGGGCACCTGCGTAATTGTGCTATGCCACACACTTCCTTATAAATACATGTCCCCTGCGGTAAAGAAAACCTTCTTCCACCTCTCCACCTCGTCAAAACCCCAGCGCCACCGCTAGCTCTCGACGACGCCGGCGACGAAGCGCTTAGCTGTCGCGACTTCTACGATGTCGTCCTCACGCCGGCCGCGGACATCGTCCTCTCCGCCGCCGCCGTAGGTGTCCTCCGTCGCCAAGTTAGGGCACGGTGGATTGAACTGCTCATTCTCCTATTCATCCCATCTAGCAGTTCTTCGTGTGGTAAATACAACTCTATTTTTACCATCTTTTTGATCCTCAATGATTCATCCTATTTACCAAAATTGGTTTCTGCCTATACAATGTTAGATCTATTCTGTCTGCATCTCATACTGCCTAGTATATTCACTTAAGCTTCATATCTAGTTAGATTCCTCACTTGTACTTATTCACGGATTCGTACAAATCTGGAACCAACTCTCAACATATAAGTGAATGTCTTCGCATCATGAGGTCAATGTCTTCAAACTGATTTATCTTCAAAATCTTCTAAGAATGCATATGTCCTCTTCCCCTTCCCTCGTATCTCTAATGCTGTCACAGGTACATGTCCGTCGGAGAATCCCTTGGTTCTCATAGTCTGCATTCGTTTGCAGAATTCTTACAGCAACACATTAACTCTCCCGAAGCCAGTTCCTGTTTGTCCAGCAAGCGAAAGCCTTTGAAGCCTTTGAACGTGTTGAAGCCGTTCAGTTTGAAGTTCATGGCTGCAGAGAAATCAGTAAGGAAGGGCGACATACAGCATCGAGGGGGAACATCAAAAGATTTGCCTGATGACCTCGCAGAGATTTACAAGACAGATCCTGAAGAGGATTATAATCAGCGCAAGACACGAATCCAATGGATTCGACGATATTGGGCTGAACAATGGTTCAAATACAAGTTCGTGACCCAGGAATACGCTGAGAATAATGCCATCAAAAGTCCTTGGGGTGATATTCTCTATGGAGGCCTTCCACCCAAGAACAGAGCTGAAGCTATTGCACAGGGTTTCTATCCTTGTATGGTCCGTGGACCTCAGCCTGAAAATGCTGACCCATCATCATTGCTCTGGTGTCGTGACGATAATCTCTTTAAGCGCAACTTCCAGCACGCAAAGGCATCAGCCAAGGAAAACAAGAAGTCTTTGGGATTAGACTTCAACCCTGGTCCCTCTGCTCCCCGTGCTGACGGCTCACGTGATGCAGAACCCAATGTCATCGGCCCCTTTTCAAACCTTGATGGCCTCATCACTTACATCTTGGTCCAAGGTGCCAAAGTGGATCATTATGATAATGATGCTGACACTGATGAAGCCCCAGCTCCTACTCCAAAGCCGCAGAAGCTAAAGAAGACTAAGGCTTCACGATCAGCTACTCCTCCAAAAGCTTCACGTGCGAAGCCACTAGTCACTGCACCTCCTGAAGACAGTGTGCAGTCTGAAGATCTATCACGCATCTCCAAGAAGACGGAGAAGAAAAAGAAAATAGTCAAGAATACTGATCAGACATTGACTCCTGCTGCCATTCTGCGAGAAGAGCACATTGATCTGTCCAGCGATGAAGATCTTGCAGATGATGCTCTTGAGCAACTGATCAAGAGCAAGGAAGAAGCAGAGATCTTCAATGATTTGCCTCTCTTTGATGTGGCAATCATCCATAACTTCATTGATGAGTGGTTCAACACCCCAAATCTCAGCTTTGATGATCTGCGACTTCCCATTGGCCTCTGCGTCACTTTCAATGGCGCCATTGCTTCTGAGCTAGCTCTTGCTCAGCGCATCGTTGAACTGAAGCACAAGATCGACTATGAGAAAGCTCAGTTCAAGAAGCATGTGGCCAAGCTCAGCGTGCAAGATGTCAAAAACTTCAAGATCATGCTGCACGAGTTCAAAGAAGCCTTTCACAAGAAGCGCGAAGAAGCTAGAGGCTCTCGTGAGCGCATGAAGAGTCTGGCTGACAAGTGTGTGCTAGCCTACAATGAGGCTGAGAAGCGCAAGGCTCTTGGTTGTCCTGGCATTGACCCCAGAATGGCTGCAAAGAAGAAGAAGCTATCAACTAACCAATCTGCACCTTCAAGGCAGGATGAACCTCGCATAGTCTTCCCAAGCAGCATGACTGGCTCGAAGCCAAAGGTCATGTCAACCGCTTCAGAACTAAAGAAGACGAGGGTTGCCGAGGCTGAAGCCAGAAAAAGGAAAAATACAGAAGCCTCTGATGTTGCTCCCTCCAAGAAGAAGCGCGAAACCAAGAAGAATCGGGCTGCTCACACAGAGCCCTTAGTTGTTGAACCTATCTCAATGGTTCGCCCTGCATCTGAACACCAAGAACGACGGATGATAGTTCATGAGCCTGTTGATCCCACCGCTGTTGAAGACATTGGTCACATTGACAATGTTGAAGATGATGTAGTTCTTCCTCAGATCGAACACAACTTGGTATCATCGTCTATTCTCACGAACAGCGAACTCATCAGCATTGGTCGTCCTCTGATGCCAATTGCTCGGGATGCATCATGGGCTGATCACCCACAACAACAAGACTCCCCGAGTACTCCCCAACAACAATAAGTCACACCACCTGTGCAAGAAAAAGAGGATGAGGCCCAGCCAACTCCATCTCCAAAGGCGTCGCCCGTATTACACAGGCTTCGCAAAGGACCAAGGCCTCAAGTCCCTCTTTCGAGCGTTCCAGAAGGAGAAGTGCACCACCAATCTGTTGCACGTCAAGTGTTTCCAGAAGCCACTCCGACTATGAATGTCTTCGTGTTTGAAGCCAAAGCTGCTGAAGACAATCCGGCTGCATCAGCCGATGTCGAACAAGAAGAAGAACGTGTCCCTACTCCCCCATTACTGAAGAAGTTGTTCCTGAAGTAAACGTGCCAGTGCCAGACCCTCCAGCTCATCAAGTGGAGGTTGAAAATCTTGCGGCTGCCACCACAAACACAAATGAAGCCAATGACGTAGTCATGGCTGAAGCAAGTGTGGAGCCTGCACCAACCAATACGCCAGAAGCCAATGCTGCAACTGCTCCTGAAGCTTCTGTTGTGCAGCCTGAAGCCACTGTTGTTGCCACTGCTTCTGTTCCGCCACCAAGGCCCTACTCAAGGCCAAGAATATCACCTGATCGTTTCTGGAGCTATCAGCAGCGAAGCTATTACTCCTGCATTCTGTATGATCAAGGGCGCATTTTCTCTCATATGCGCCTCGACACTGAAGCCATTGCTGGACTGCCATGCTTAGAAGAAGCACTTGACTGCTTTCGTGATGCAGGTCTGCTCAGCTTTGTGACAGACGAAGAACATTGGAATGAGTAACTTTTTCTTCAATTCTATGCTACCCTCCACATTCGCGTCTACAACAGGGATACAAAGACATGGGTTCTCGAGTGGATGACAGGAAATGTTCATCATGAAGCCAAAGCTCTTGACATCATTGAGCTTGCAGGCCTACCCACTCCCGGAGAGCTGTTCGAACCTGATTGTCAACTCCACCGCAATGCACTAGAGAGCATCTTCCATAAGCTAGAGCCCAACATGAGCCAGATGTTGAGCATGATGAAGCCTCTGCCACCTGACGCTGAATACCCAAAGGAGTTCTTTGTTGATGACCTTGAGTATCTGCCTCGCACAATATATCACATCATCAGGCGGACTCTATGGCCTATCAAAGGGCATTCATCAGCTGCAAAACTTGAAGGAGCCATGAAGACATTGGTCTTTTACATCCTCAATGGCATCAGCTTCAATACACAAGAATTCTTCCTCCGGCAACTGGCTGCGTTTGGATCTGACCTTTTTGGCCTGAAATTCCATGCTCCATGGGTCATGCGCCTCATCAAGCTACACTCTGCTATCAACTATCAGCCCTCTGCTCGCAATCATCTGATCTTTCTACCAGAGGTTGATATGTCAGTTGAAGCCATATACCCTGAGCCTGCCAAGAAGCCTCTTTGTCTTCAAAATGCTGAACACCAAAGCTTCACTCAGCCCATGGAAGGAGTCCAAGCAGTAACTCGTGTCTATCCAATGGCTGGGAACACTCGTCTGCCTCATCGCGCGCAAACTGAAGCTACTGAGAGCACAATTGCCCAAAGGCCTAAGAAGCGCTCTCGCGTCCTAAATGACCGAGAACTTCTTGTGGCACTCCATCAGAAACAAGACAAGCATCACTTCTGGCTCAAGCGACAGATGCAAAGCCTCTTGGTGGACGTCAATCGCATTTGAAATCTTGCCACCAAGAATGCCTTTGTCACTCACGAGACCTGTTGGTGATCATGGAAGAGTTTGACACTGCTCTGTGCTGAAGCAGATCTTCAAGACGATGGCTTCACTGAAAGATTCAAGTTTGACTCCACTCCTCCATAGAATGCTGTCCTACGTCGAACTCCATCCCTTGAAGACTCTGACTATTCCTCCTCCGCGGCAACTGTGAATGCCAAAGTGATCAATGATGAAGACGATGCTACTTCACCGCCCCCTACTTCCGCATGCATCGACACTGCACCAAGTTCGTCTGTGCTGCCAAACAACAACGACAACCCAGCTGCTTCACCTACTCCTCATGAGGACGAGTAGATGCTCCATGTCTTCAAACCTTTTTGGTCATTCCTGACAAAAGGGGGAGAAGCATATGAGTTTGATAGTCTTCAAGCGGGTTCATATGGGCAGTTGCTTTATATTTTGCCTAGTGATTACAACTCTTGCTTTTGATACATTCGTTCTTTGAGTTGTAACACTTAAACTCGATGGTCGTCTGCTACTTATTTGCTTTTCCATGTGCGATGATAACTTCCGCACTTAGATCATTCTGCAGACGTCCATTTTTCATTATGCATGTCACTCTCTTAGTTATATCATTTAATGCATGATGAATTATCTTCATAAGTTGAAGAGGATCTCCACAAGTACAACCTGCCATGTGCATTTGCATTCCAAAAGCAAATTACTTATATGCACATCTTCAGGGGGAGCCTTTGCCACTTATGAAGACAATACCCTATCCTTTACAATTTCACATACTTTATCCCCGTTGAAAACTTCAACCAGTTTGTCATCAATCACCAAAAAGGGGGAGATTGTAAGTGCATCTAGTGCCACCCCTAGTTGGTTTTGGAGTATTGACAACAAAGTTGGTTGAGGGACTAATGCGTTTGTGAGAATTACAGGATAACGCAGGTAGTGTCCCTCATTGATTCGGTTTACCTACCGGAGATGACCCCTAAAAATGTATGAAGACATTGACAACAATGGTGGTATGTGAAGATATTCATATTGAAGACTATGACATGAGAAGACATTGAGTGAAGACTATGGAGCGCGAAGACTGTGTTGTTTCGTTGTTTCCTTTTCTTCTTTGTTGAGTCATAGGAACCACCGTACTGTTAAGTGGGGTCCAAGTGAACAAAGTCAGAATGACTGAAGTGATGCTCAACCCAAATCCTATGTCTTCGAGCGAAGACAATGAGAGCAAATCTTATCCAGAGCTGGATGAGTCAGCTTTGCCTGTAGCCCAAGTAAAGTTTCCGTGTGTGTTTGAAATCTGACCGTTGGAACACGTGTCAGTTCCTTAGTGACCCAGGGTCATTTAGGACATATCAGGTCAGGTTGCCTTGTGGCTATAAATAGCCCACCCCCTACACCATAAATTGGTGGCTACTCATAGTTAGTTCACGGCTTTTGTCGTTTGAGAGCAACCCACCTCGAAGACTTTGAGAGAGATAAATCCTTGCGAGGACAAAGCCCAAACGCCCAGAGCCAAAGAGTGTTAGGCATCACTGAAGTCTTTCTGTCTGAGTGACCTGAAGACTTATTACACTTGAGGACTGTGTATCCTCCAGCCGGTTAGGTGTCGCGTTCTGAGCATCCAAGAGTCATTGTGGATCGCCGGTGAACAAAGTCTGTGAAGGTTCAGAAGTCTACCTTGAAGACTTACCAGAATGATTGGGCGAGGACTGTGTGTCCTTAGCTCAAGGGGAATAAGGTGAAGACGCGGTCTTCTGAGTTGAATCTCAACCTCCCTAACCAGACGTACAGTTATCACAGCAACTGGAACTGGTTCAACAAATCCTGTGTCTTCAACAAGTGACTGGTTCTATCCTCTCCCCCCCTTTACTTTGAGTTTGTCTTCGTGAATTCATTGCCTATTTGTCGTACCTATTTGACTTCATTGCTTGACTACTATCGTTGGTTGGCTTCATACTATCTTCCATCCTGATCCTTACTACCAAGCTGCTATTAGTCTTTGTACTTTCACATTATTGCATACTTGACTATGGTTTGCTTGTTGTAGTTTATCTTCCGCTGCATATCAATTAGGTCATTTCTATTGTTTGTCTTCTAAACTTCCACGTTTAGAATACTTTGATAAAAATTGCCTATTCACCCCCCTCTAGTCGATAACTAGCACTTTCATGCATTGAACGTGAATCTGCTAATTCTTCACCGGAATGTTCAAATGCTTCTAATGTTACAAATTCTTCACCTGTCTCTGCTATCACTAATTCCTCATCTGAGGACGTTACTAGTATCACTGATGATGCAGTGCTAAAGGAATTATACATGCCAGGCATGTACAAAAGCCTCAGAGGGCATCAGACTCTTTGTGATGTGCTTAAAAAGCAGATCCTCAACAGGAACCCTAGGAAAGAGGGTATTGCCTTTGAGAGGAAACTCAATGTTGATGGAACATATTGGAAGCCTGAGCAGTACCCCAAAACCTCATGGGTTGCTGCAAAGGGACCTCCAGTTGATCCATCCAATTTATCTGGCTTTACATGTGAATCTCCTCATTCTTCTGATGAGTCATTTGACTCCAACTATAAATTGTTCAAAAATCAGAATGGTGAAGTATTTGCTAGATATGTTGGCACTAACTGCAGGAACGGTTCCCCTATGAAGAAAATCCGGGTTCCCAAAAGTTGCCTTGAAAGTCTTCAGGTGAATGTCCTCATGACACCACCTGTGAAGAATAGGAACTCCAGATCAAATTCTTCATATGGACCAAATTCTTCATATGGATCAAATTCCTCAACAGGATCAAAATCCTCACAAGATCATCATCGTGCTAACCCCTCTGTTTCACAGGGTAGAGCTAAGGGCTATGAATATGAGCATTATTCTTCAAGTCATTATGTTCATAAGTCCTCAAAGAATTTCTCTGCTTATTCATATGCTTACCCTAACCCCTCTCATGTGAAACGAAACAGACTAGCTTCTATGCCACCTTTCTCATATGGTGCTCGCAGAGTGATGAATTCTTTGCCACCCCTTCAGATGTGGGTGGTGAAGAAAAAGAACTAATCTTTTATGCAGGGTTAGGTCTCCAGATGTGCTCAAAATGTCTGAAGAATTTGCTGGAGACCTGAACAGTGCCTGAAAGGACGCAGGCTAATCATGAAGAAATGAATTTTCATTTCTCACGTCCTCCATACTGATTTGTCTGTGCTATTGATTGATGAAATTGATCTGATGATATTGATGTCATTATATGAGTTCATAAGTTGCACTAATTCATCTGCAGGATGATCAACCCAAAGCCAATGAGTGGGTCCTCGATAGTGGATCTAAAAATCACATGACTGGTGACAAGAATCTATTGATGGATGCTCCTTTATCACCGTCGCATCTGAAGCATATCATCTTCGCTAACAAAGGCAAAAGTCAGGTATTGGGTCTAGGTAAGGTTGTATCCTAAAGCATTGAGACAGACATGAGGTATTGGGTCTAGGTCTTGGCAAATATCGTTGTGTTGTGATCATGGAAGCTGACAATTCCAAAGTCTTCGAAGGCTTTAGGAGAGGAGACTTGTACATTGTTGATTTCTCTACAGGACCACAACCGGTCGTATGCCTACTTGCAAAAGCTTCAGAAGGCTGGCTATGGCATCGACGACTTGGTCATGCTGGCATGAGGAATTTGCACACGCTTGCGAAGAAGAAGCATGTCATTGGCATTAAAAATGTCAAATTCCTCAAGGATCACTTATGTGGAGCCTGTGAAGCCGGAAAGATGACAAAGGCCAAGCATCCAGCGAAGACTATCATGACTACCACTCGACCATTTGAATTGCTTCACATGGATCTTTTTGGTCCCAATCATTATTCTGAAATTCTAAATGATGCATCTCTATATGGCTTTGTTATAGTTGATGATTATTCTCGTTACACATGGGTGCACATTGTCACTTACAAACATGAGGTGCAGGAAGTCTTCAAATGATTTTCCTCGAGGGATTCAACCAGCTTTGGTGTGAAGATCAAGCATATCAGAAGTGACAATGGGACCGAGTTCAAGAATTATGGTATTGATGACTATCTTGATGAACTTGGTATTACTCATGAGTTATCTGCTCCTTATACTCCTCAGCAGAATGGCGTCGTGGAGCGCAAGAACAGGACCCTTGTTGAGATGGCTCGCACTATGCTTGACGAATACAAGACACCTCATCGTTTCTGGATTGAGGCCATTGATACTGTGTGCCATGTCATCAACAGGGTATATCTTCACAAATTCTTCAAGAAGACTGCCTATGAACTCCTCACTGACAAGAAACCCAATGTGAGTTACTTCAAAGTCTTCAGTGCTAACTGCTGGATTAGAGATCCTCATCACAATTCTAAATTTGCACCGAAAGCACATGAGGGTTTTATGCTTGGTTACAGAAAGGACTCGCACACCTATAGAGTCTTCAACAACGTTCTTCACAAAGTTTTTGAAACTGTAGATGTGTGGTTCGATGAGACTAATGGCTCGCAAAAAGAGCACCTACCTTCTGTGTTAGATGAACCAGCACCTGAGGAATCTATCAAGTTCAAGGCTACTGAGGATATCATTCCCACCGAAGAATCTGCTGAAGAATTCATTCTAGAACGTGATGAACGTTGAGCTGGCGCACTTGAAGAAAATGGTGCTGAGGGAAATGCTCCTGAAGAGAATACGGATCAAATTCCTCGAAGACAACCCGCTCATCCTCGTATTGCAAACGAAGTGCAAGTCGAGAAGATCATTGATGACATTGAAGCACCAGGTCCTCTCACACGCTCAAAAGCTTCACATTTGTCTAACTTTTGTGGGCACTTTGCTTTTGTCTCTATCGCAGAGCCCACTAAGGTAGATGAAGCATTTCTGGAGCTTGAGTGGATTCAAGCTATGCAAGAAGAATTACATCAATTTGAGCTCAACAACGTCTGGGAACTGGTCAAACGTCCAGATCCTCGCAAGCACAACATTATTGGCACAAAGTGGATCTACCGCAACAAGCAAGATGAAAATGGCCTTGTGGTGAGGAATAAGGCACGACTTGTAGCTCAAGGCTACACACAGGTTGAAGGAATTGATTTCGATGAAACTTTTGCACCTGTTGCTAGACTTGAGGCTATTCGCATATTACTTGCTTATGCTAACCATCATAATATCACCTTATATCAAATGGATGTGAAAAGTGCATTCCTTAATGGTAAGCTTGAGGAAGAAGTATATGTTGCTCAACCCCCAGGTTTTGAAGATCCAAAGAATCCTGACAAAGTCTTCAGACTCAACAAGGCCTTGTATGGCCTCAAGCAAGCCCCTCGGGCGTGGTATGATACTTTGAAGGAATTCCTCATGAAGAAAGGCTTCAAACCCGGTTCACTCGACCCAACTCTTTTCACTAAGTCTTATGATGATGAATTGTTTGTGTGCCAAATATATGTTGATGATATTATCTTTGGCTGTACTGATCAATGTTATAGTGATGAATTTGCCTATATGATGAGTGAAGAATATCAAATGTCTATGATGGGAGAGTTGAAATTCTTTTTAGGTCTTCAAATTCATCAACAATGCAATGAGATATTCATATCTCAGGAGAAATACCTCAAGGACGTACTGAGGAAATTCGACATGCAAGATTGCAAAGGGGTCAAAATTCCAATGCCCATAAATGGCCATCTATGCACTGATGAAAATGGTAAAGACTTCGATCAAAAGGTATACCGCTCCATGATTGGCTCTTTATTGTACCTATGTGCATCTAGGCCGGATATTATGCTTAGTGTTTGCATGTGTGCCCGATTTCAAGCTACATCGAAGGAATCACACCATAAGGCTGTGAAGCATATTCTTCGATATCTAGCTCACACACCAACACTTGGATTGTGGTATCCCAATGGCTCTTCATTTGATCTCATTGGATATTCAGACTCTGACTATGCTGGCTATCGCGTGGACCGCAAGTCAACATCAGGCACATGCCATTTCCTTGGACGGTCTTTGGTCTGTTGGTCCTCGAAGAAACAGAACTGCGTATCACTCTCCATTGCAGAAGCTGAGTACATTGTTGCTGGATCATGCTGTGCTCAATTACTTTGGATGAAGCAAACACTCAAGGACTATGGCATCAACGTGAAGAATGTGCCTCTCTACTACGACAATGAGAGTGCTATCAAGATTGCTCATAACCCACTTCAGCACTCGAAGACCAAGCACATCCAGATTCGTCATCATTTTCTTCATGATCATGTGTTGAAGGGCGATATCTCCATCGACTACGCAAGCACTGAAGATCAGCTAGCCGATATCTTCACTAAGCCCTTGGATGAGAAGAGATTTAGCAAGTTGCGGTGTGAGCTAAATATCCTAGAATCTTTGAATGTTCTCTGAACTGGACACACATCCTAACACTTATGCTGACTTGATGACTTAGATGCGCAACACACGAAGTAACGTTTTTCTTCAATCAATGAAGACTAACCCTCTAAGTGTGAAGAAATTAATAAAGAAATTGATTCTTAGAGCCCTACGCAATTGTACGCGGTGTCTAAAATCAGCTTTCTTATACGATGGGTCACGCCATCAACCAAAGTTGAAAATCTTCAATTTGAGTTTTTCTTCATTTTTGAAATTCCTCAATTTTTCAAATTCTTCAACTTTGCATTGTCTTCACTCTTTCCGGTGTTGTTCTTCATTTGAATATATATATATATATATAGGACAAATGTTTCCTACAAGGAGTGATAGTTACCACCATTTGCGTTTTGTATGTTGTATGTAGTATCTATCGAAACCGAGAGTATGTACGTGTAGTATGTAGTATATAACAATGATTAGCTAGTATATATACTAATTTTTAGATAGTATGTACCATGTTTTGAGTATGCACTTTTTTACGTACAAATATGTACGTATTTCACAAATATAACAAAAACTATGGGCTCATATGTAATTTTTTCATGTAACTTGCTTTGAAATATCTTAGATATAGTACATGAATATATTTAAAATAATAAAGTTGTATATATAGTACCACATGGTAGTATATGAGATATGTGGGGTAACTACCACCGGGTGGTAGGATGGATTTTCCCTATATATATATATGAGTTTTATGTCCTATACAACATTCACTTATTGATAATTCTTCAAGTTGATTTCTTCTGCTAAGTGAATGTGATCGGACCCTTCCCCTCTATGCTAAACTCAACCTAGTCTATTCATAAATTCTTCATGTGCGTTCTATTTGAAACTCGTTCAAAATCTTCACTGTGTGCTTGACAGCTGAAGAAATTGCGAACGGAAATTTTAATATATCTGATCTAAATTTTCGGCTTTGCTGCTCAAACCGTTCCGCATCCCATGACAATACTTATCTATTCACCCACGATCCTACACGATCGCCACCTCTCAGTACGTGGGTGACACATGTCAAGCGAATGAGAAGGGCCAGGGGCACGTTCGTCCAAAATCCTCGGGCGTACAGTTTTTCACTTCCACTATAAATACCCCTGCCTCTTCCTCACTTCACTTTTACTCCGCTCGCTCTCACTCCCACTAGAGCTTCCCAAACCCTAGCGCCGCCGCTACTTCATCGTCGCCGGTGTGGAAGAGCTTCACTACCTCGACGTCGTCGCCGTCGTACTCACACCGGTTGCGGATTTCTTCACTCCACCGCCGCCGTAGCCGTCTTCCTGTGCCGAGTTAGGGCGTGGAAGATCTGAACTGACGAACTTCACATCTACACTTCTCAGTTCATCGTGTTCTTCATCTCGGTGTTCCTCGAAGAAAAGTTGCACACCTCGTCAGAAACTTCAGTTGTTCATATTCTTCAGCTGAAGAAAATGGCTGACAAGAAGCCACAGAAGGGAGGAAAGAGGCCAGAGGTCAATACTGATTTTGAAATCCCTGAGGACATTTACGCTGGATACTGCACTCCTGATGAGGCCAAATTTGGCAAGGAGGACAAAAATCAGCACAAGGTGCGCATTCAAAGGATAGAGAGGAGATGGGCACGGGAATGGAGGGAGTACAGGTATGTTACTCCCAAGTACATGAAGAAATTCACACTCAATCCTCCATGCCGAAGACCTCCTTGGGACCTGGACAATTGGCAGATCCCACCAGCCTCAAGCGCGGTGAGGATTATCCTGATGAATGGGCAAGGCGCAAGGCCAAACAGTCCAAACAAGCAAAGGAAGCAGTGAGGAATTTAATGAAGACTCTGCTGCTGCTGCAACCACTGCTGAGGCCTCTGCTAGTAAGCCTAGGACGGCGATGCCTAAGAAGCCTGTGCATAAGCCAAGTGCTTCTTCTTCAATGACCTCACGGCCAAGCTCCTCAGCAATGCCCTCAAGACCAGATTCTTCAAAGCCCTCATGGCCAATTCCTCAGTCTGCTCCTCCTCCTCCAAAGTCCTCAGCTCCTCCGACAAAGTCTTCAGCTGCTCTGACCAAATCCTCTGCACCTGTGCATCTCGCCACGTGCCGAAGGACAACTAGCATCTCTATTGCCTCAGGAGCATCTGCAAGTTCCACTGCTGCACCAAATTCCTCAGCTGGCCCCTCTCTACTGAAGAAAAAGGCCACTGCTGGACGAGGCCTTCGACCAAGTCCTCACAAGAAGCAGGTCGCCTTCCAAGTTCCCTCTGATGACGATGAGGCTGATGATGAAGAACTTGCCGACAGAGACAGGCAAGCCAGGGCCGCAAGAGCCAAAGGCAACAATGTGCCACTACTATTGGATCCAAGGTTGATCCTCGACTTCATTGACCTATGGCACAAGGACCCTAGCACGCCATTGCTAGAGATGAACCTCACTCCTGGCCAAAGTCATGTTCTGACTGCCTTCATTGAGGAAGAAAAGTGGAAATTTGAAGAAGGCAGAAGGTTGAAGAAAGCGCAGTACAAGAAGCAGCGCTATCTCAAGGACAATGTCCTCACTCTCACACATGACCAACTCATTGTGTTGCAAACTGAAATCAAGCAACTGAGTGATGAATTCAATCGCTACTATGTTGATTGGAAGGGCGCCAAGGTCTGGTTCGTCAATTTGACGAAGAAACTCACTTCAAGTGCTGCTGCTCCTGTGCACGTTGAAGTTCCTCAGGTTGAAGCATCTTCTCAGCCTACTGAAGAACATGCCAGCACCGCTGATGACAACCAAGCTGCTGAAGAAAATGAGAGTACCAGGGCTGATGACTGCATTCCAGCCGCTGAAGAAATTGCCAGGGCATCCACTAGCGGTGCGCCTGAAGAAAATGAAGAGATCAGGGCAACTACATCAGTTGCGCCTGAAGAAACTGAACCAAAGTCCTCTGCACCTCCTACGCCTACACCCACTTTGATCCTTCCATCTGCATCAGATGCGAAGAAGACCAAGGCTGCAGAGCGTGCAGCTATGAAGAAAAGGAAGGCATCAACTTCATCAAATTCTTCAGCTCCAAAGAAGATGAAGCCTATGACTAGCTCAATTGACAACCCAATTGATGTTGTTCCTGTCTCTTTCATACCATCAAAGGACCTTGTTCCTTTTGGTGAAGATTATGTGATTCCCAATGAATCCGATGAAGAGAATCCTTCTGCTGCTTCGTCAGAGCAGTTGGATGAAGAAATTGAAGTGGACAAAATCCCTTCAACCCCAGTTGTTTCCTCACCTATGCCTCAGTTCACTGCTGAAGAGGCAGGTGTTGAAGAAATGGAAGATGAGGATGTGGACATTGGCTGTACCACACCTGTACTGAATGATGACTTTTGGGAAAGTCAGCACCCCAACTCTCCGATGTTCACTCCACTTCAAGAAATTCCTCAGTCTCCTGCTGCTACTGAAGTGCAAATGGGATCTGAAGAACCTCATGCAACCCTATCTGTCCATGAAGAAATTCCAGCCACTAGTGCTGAAGAAATTGTAAATGAAGAATTGATGACCCATGTTGCAGCTGAAGAAGAGCCTGAAATTCCTCAGTGTGAGGAACCTGAGATTGTGATTCCTGAGGTAGTGATGCAGTTGACTAATACTCCTCAGCCCAAGCCAAAGGATCCCTTCTCAAAGAAGCAAAAATTCAAGGCCGATGATTTCTTCGGTGAGCATGTGTTCTTCACTAAATTCAACCCATATGACAATGCTTGTCTTAGAAGGAAGCGTTTCTGGACTGCCAGCCAGGCCAACTTCTATTCTTCACTGCTTTACAACAAGGACAAAGTCTTCGACCACGAGCATATTCCTCACGTGGACATGGAATTAATGCCTTGTTTCTCTCAAGTCCTCAGTATGCTTCATGATGCAGGCTTGCTCAATTTTTCTCAGACATAGTTGACTGGAATGAAGAGCTCATTCTTCAGTTCTATGCAATGCTGCATAGCATAGGTGATGCTGATGACATCAACTCTTGGCTGTTGGACTGGATGACTGAAAACACTCACTACAAGGCACCAGCCTCTGAATTGCTTCGTGCCCTGCCAATCAGTCATCCACCTGAAGGTGCTTGTTGTCTGTATGATGAGCCTGAACTCACTGCTCACTATATGCAAGTGCTCATGAAGCCTTTGAAGCCTGGTCAAGCTCCAAGGACCAAATTCCTCATGAAGGACTTGCTCTATGTGCCAAGAACCATCTATGCATTCTAACGAAGATCATGAGTCCTATCAAAGGCCATGACTCATCCAATGAGGAAATTATTGGGATGATGAAGAATATGCTATTCAACATAATGCATGGCATCCCCATAAATTATCATGATTTCTTCATGAGGACTCTGGCGAATGTTGCACTTCCACCATTTGAGCTGAAGCCTTACGCGCCGTGGATCATGAGATTCCTCAGAACAAGGTATTTACTCAATTACAAGGCCAACTTTCAGAATCACCTCAGCTACTTGCCCCCGATTGAAGTCCTCAAGCGGACATATTCCTTAGCTGATGAGAAGGGAAAGTCACTAGCCGTTATCGATGAAGGCATTCGTCCATTGGATGGTCAGTTCCGCAAAGCTGCATCTTATTCCACCAATGATGACTCTGCCACTCATGATTCTGCTGCCAATGCTCCCAAGTCAAGTCCTCAAGCTACTGCTCCTCGTGTGATGACTGACTGTGAGCTACTTCTAAGTCTTCACCAGAAGGTGGATCGAAACCACAAATGGGTTAAGCGACAATTTGGCTCTATTCTTCACAACATGACCCCTACTCATAATGCTGTGAAGAAAAACCATTACTATCTCCATGAAGTATTCGATCGCACCTGGGCTATTCTGCATCATCTCTATGGTGAAGAAGATTTGAAGAACATGGGCTTCAAAGAAGATTTTGACTGGTCTGCTCCACCACCGAAGAAACTCAAGAAGGTCAAGGTTCCTCCCTTGGTCGCCAGTTCATATTCTTCATCACGCGACACGGACGAGTATGAAGACTTGGATGACACTGCAGCAGGCCCTACATCGACTCAAGACCCTGACAACGCTGGCGCTCTTCCATCATCATGATATTCTTCAGGGGCGTTAGTCCTCATTTTCAACCCTTTTGGTCATTTGATGACAAAGGGGGGGGGGATTTGAGTTAGTCTTCAAGTGGGTCTATCTTATAAGGGCGTTTTTTGCTAAGTTATAACTCTCGTTCTTCTGATGACTTTGCTGGATCGAGTTGTAATCTTAAACTCTATGGTGGCCTGATACTTTTGATGTGTTCTTCTGCATGCTTATTCCTCATTAATATCAATGCATGCATGCTGAATTACATCAGTCACCATATTTCATCATGCATTTCAAATTCTTCATATTATATGTCAAATGCATGTATGAGTTACAATATATAGGGGGAGATCTCCATGATTATACTCGTGAAGTGTGCAATGCTTCAAAAGCAAATTCCTCACTATGTAGATCTTTAGGGGGAGTTCTTCTATATCTTGCAATCAAATTCCTCAACGTCAATACTTACACTTCATATATTTATCCCCGTTGAAAACTTAACCTATATTGTCATCAATCACCAAAAAGGGGGAGATCGTAAGTGCATCTAGTGCCCCTTAGTGATTTTGGTGTATTAAAGACTTATAGGTTAAGGGATTGATGCGTTTGTGAGTCTACACAGGTCTATAAGTCTATGAGGAGTTTGATATTTACAGAGAAAGTCGACCCCTAAAAATGAAGTTCTTCGACTGAAGACTTTGGATTTCTGAAGACTTTTTGAAGACTTTGAAGATGAAGAAATTGGTGTGATCTTGAAGACTTGGCAATCATTCGAGGAACATGAAGCGTAAAGACTTTTGTTTTTATAGTTTCACTTTCTCTTTCTTGAGTCATAGGAAACACCTTACTGTTAAAGGGGGTCGAGGAAATACTAAGGAAAAATTTCCATGTGATGCTCAACTCAAATTCCTACACCTACCAATTCCTTCGAGTGAAGGCATTGGAAATCTCATACAGTTTAGTCATATTCTTCAGTGACAGAGACGAAGTTCTTCTGGTCTCTGAGGAATTTGTTCTGACTGAGGAGTTAGGAATTCGCCAGTGCATATTACCTACACAGTGAGGAACATGATAGCCCTGAGGAATTTGAGACTCAAAATTCCAACCGTTGTTGTGCTACGCACCAGCTGTCCCAAAATATCTACCCACCTAATGGTCATATCAGACAAGGGCATTTATGTCTTATCATGTCGGGCTGCTCCCTAGGCTATAAATAGCCGCCCCTGCAACCACTAGCTGGTTGGCCGCTCCGAGAGAAACTGACACTTGTCATTTGAGAGCATCCCATCCTCTGAGGACTTTGAGTGAAAATCATCAAGTGAGGAAAACCCAAACCCAAACCTTCAAAACCGCAAAGTGATTGAGCATCACTGAAGAGATTGATCCTGCATGGATCCGACGCTTGTTACCTTTGAAGACTGTGCTTCTTCCAGACGGTTAGGCGTCAAGGTCTAGAGCATCCAAGAAGAATTGTGGATCGTCGAGTGACCAAGTTTGTGAAGGTCCGGAAGTCACCCGAAGACTTACCACGAGTGATTGGGCGAGGTCTGTGTGACTTTAGCTCAAGGAGAATACGGTGAGGACTGTGTGTCCGGGACTGTGTGTCCTCGAGTTTAAATACTCAGCAGCTCCAACCAGATGTACAACTGAGACAGCAGTTGGAACTGGTCTACCAAATCATTGTCTTCACCAAGCTTCCTGGTTCTATTTCCTGAACTCTTTCAGTTCCTCATTTCTGTTGTTCTGTGCTTGTTCGTATCTGTTTGAAGACTTGGACAGAAGACTTTCTCAATTTCCTCAGTTCGATTTCTTCAGTCTGTCTGTCTTCATCTTGTGTTATCCTGTGCTTACCCTTTCTGTACTCTGTGCTGGTCTTCATCTCATCATGATGACTATGCGTGTGTTCTGCTATGTTTACTTTTGAGTACTTATTCCGCTGCAAGTAGTTCTTCATTTAGGAATTTCCTCACCAGCAAATTCCTCAGTGAAGAATTCATAAAAATCGCTTATTCACCCCCCTCTAGTCGATATAACACACTTTCACTTTGATCAAGATTCAACAAGAATAAACCATTCACAAGGGGTGCATGACCATAAAAAATATTATCCATATAAATAGAACAACCATTATTCTCTAACTTAAATGAATAATCGTCACGCAATAAACAAGATCCAGATATAATGTTTATGCTCAACACATGCACCAAATAACAATTATTTAGGTTCATAACTAATCCCGAAGGTAAACGTAGAGGGAGCGTGCTGACGGTCATCACATCAACCTTGGAACCATTTCCGACGCACATCATCGCCTCGTCCTTAGCTGGTCTTCATTTATTCTGCAGCTCCTGTTTTGAGTTACAAATATTAGCAACTGACCCAGTATCAAATACCCAGGCGCTACTACGAGCACTAGTAAGGTACACATCAATAACATGTATACCAAATATACCTTTGTTGACTTTGCCAGCCTTCTTATCTGCCAAGTACTTAGGGCAGTTCCGCTTCCAGTGGCCCTTCCCCTTGCAATAGAAGTGTAGCGACCAGACCTGAAACAGTCAAGTCTCTGTGCATCAGTGTCATCCCTGGATCGGTAATGCTAACATGCACAGTACTCGAGGAATTATAACAGAGTTTCAATCACACACTTATTACATCGAATGTCTCAAAAGAGAACTTATCACAATAATATGGCTTAAGGCCATCTAAATAAGATAACAACAGAAGGCTTGGAAGATAAAGTGAGTCCATCAACTCCAATGGCATAGCTGAGTGAATGACAATGACCTATCGCACCTTACTCGTCATCTGAAAAGTCTGCAACATGATATGTTGCAGCCCGAAACGGGTCAGCACACAGAATATGCTGGCAAGGTAACACAAAAGAGCAATGAACAGAATAAATGCTATCACTACATGCATATATGGCTGGTGGAAAGCTCTATGGTTAATATTTTGCATAAAGCCAATTTTTCCCCACAACAAAGGAATATGTTTTATTTAACTATCATGGTGGTTGTTAAACATTGAGAAGGTTCCTCCAACTCAATCCCAATTAAACAATAACAATTGACCCAACAAATTAATTTAAAGTGATGAGATCAACATGATAATCCAAGAACCAGATACTCAAGATGTCCATAATCAGGGACACGGCTAACCATGATTAGTTTGTACACTGCAGAGGTTTGCACACTTTTCCCCACAAGACTCGATCTCCTCCGTTAGATTTCTCGCACTACATGGTGTTTGAGAAACGGATGATCGAGACACAGTCTTTCAGAAACATTAAGTCTTTACTCTGGATGGACAGTTACACCTACTTTCCCCTACATCTGCTAGCCCACCACTGAAAGAGGCTGCACACAGAAGTTTCTAGCATGAAATATCTTATGATCCCTTTGAGCCTAGGTGGTAAACCATAGGATGATCACACGGGTACTCCGAGATATCCTAGGACAACACTGGATTCTCCAGGTGCCCGCAACCAATCCACCCAGATGTGTATTTAAGTAGGCACCTTAAGTTAACCATTAATTAACAACTCTCACATCTGTCATGGATACACTCAACCAATCCACGTCTACGAGCATAGCATAGCAACCTGAGCATAACGTAGAAGTAACTCCTAAAGGTTTGATAATAAAAGGGCAATAGGTTCTACCTCATCATCTACTTCCCGAAACCCACATGTTATTTAGATCCTAACCATGCAATGTTTGAGGATTGGAACTAATGCATAAAAACTGGGTAATAAAGGGATATGATCAAAGTGTTACTTGCCTTGCTGACGATCTGCAAAACCTAGAGACTCGTAGTAGCACGCTTCGCACTCCGGGAATTCTATCGAAACAAACACTAACATACATAAGCACTCCAACAAAGATGCATGGGTAAAACTCAAGTAAGAAGATCCAAACAGAAAGATCAACTAAAGAGCTTCGATTTGCAAAAAGAATCAACTCAAACAGAGCAACGAAACTCGAGATACAAACAAAACAAGATTGTTTATTAATCTGGACTAAAGTCATATCTTTACAGTACCAAAATCATGTTCAAGTTGGTTAAACAAAAAGAGAGCTTCGAGACGAAGATTTAGGCGCTGGTTTCATCTAATTTGGATAAACGAGTAAAAAGTTATACTAGATCGAAGATCAGGGCATAAATCGCGGTAAAAAATAATCACAGATAAACCCTGGAAAATAAAATGGAATGAACGGACTAACAAACGAACGTTTGTTAACTGAGCCTAACTGGCGAACAATGTTCGTTAAGACAAACGAACGTCCGCTAAATAAATAAACCGACGAAAAATCGAACTGATCTATCTAAAAAACAGATCTAGGGTTTTCTAAAAAAAGCGACGGTTTGACCTAAAACCGAAAAAACGGCGGCGAGATCCACAAAGTCCGGCGGCTTCGTGGCTTCTGGCAAGGCGAGGCGCGGGCGTCGGCGGCTCCGGGGCGACGGCAGGCGGCGCGGGCG